>NC_137458.1:12500-162500 GCF_964235325.1 Thermobia domestica | reverse complement strand
TAAATCAACGGAAAACAATTTTTCTTGAATTTCTGTGCAAACTTGTTTTCGAAGATTTACGTCTCATTATCTTGTAGGATAGCCCAACATTTGGAAGATCCGTTTAATGAATCTGGAGTATAACTAGGTTACAGATTGCTAAAGAACAAATAATGCTGAAATAATCTAATAATAATTCGTTGAACCGAATACAAAAGTAAGAAGTTCTATTTAGTTTTTCAAATGGCATCGTAAGCAAATACACCTAAGCTCTTTCGCTAAAATGCTTTATCCGATACGGAGCAGGGTAGGAGGAAAAGAAAGATGAGAAAACAGAGAAAAGTATAGTTACTTAAAGTACGTGAGGAACAATTATTTAAATACTTTACATTCATCTTCTTCTTCCGTAAATCCACATATAGTGATATACATTTGGAATATTTCAAAAACTACTTGGATTTTCCTCTTGCGACTTTTTCATGTCTTTCTTATTTACTTATTTTACTATTTTGATTCCTAAGATGCGTGTGTTTTTTGTGAAACGTGCTAAAAAAAATTTAAAACCTGGGAGATAATTGACATGAATGAGTATAAAGTGTACTTATACATTTTAACGGCATTGACTAGCTCGCATTTAAACACAAATTGATTTTTCTTCTCAGGTGCATCTAAAAACCTCAATGCTTTATACACTTTAAAAAGATACTATTTATTTACAAAACCCTTTGATTACATTATTTTGTAACATCATTGTTCACTGTTCTTTTAAAAATATATTAAGAATAAAGTCACTCAATTTATTTCTAATCTGCCATATTATTTATATTTCTTAGCAAGTGACAGCTGCCAATTCATAATCGGAAATTTTTTGTCTTTAATAATTTCTCTCTGTAGGGAGTTTTTTTTTTTTTTTTTTTTTTTTTTTGCTGTGATGAAATCTGTGTATTTCAAGTGTCCAGTTGGAGGCCATATTGGATACATGAACACATGACGGTGAGAGTTGACTGAAGGAAGAAAAAAGTAATGATAAAGCACAAGTGCAAGAGGGAGACGAGAAACACTTATATACTTCTAATATAAGGAAAAAAAATAAGAATTTATGAAATTAACGAGAAATAAATACCCATAATAATGATTAAAAATAACACACAATGAAAGTGACTTTCATTATTTTATTACTTAGTAGCTGAAATACCCATTCTTCGCATGAGTCAGATAAAATATCTATGTAAACAAGGAAAAAAAAACGGTTATTCTCTACTACTTTTATATATCCCGGTAAACGCCCCCTGGTTCTCAGCTGATGAGGGCTGTATTTGGAAGTCAACGCCTGTGGAAGTATCACCATTCATCTCAGCGACACAAAAATTATAAATTTGACACCGATATCGGTCATTTTGGTCTATTTTCACATGTCTCGGCCCCCCATCCCCCCGGTGAACGCGGCCCGCATACAATGGTGGCTGAAGTTGGAAGTCATCGCTAATGGAAGTGTCACCATTGATCTCAGTGACTGCGAAAACTATGGACTCGACACTAATATTCGTCATTTTCTACTACTTTTACATGTACCGGTACCCCCACTGTCCCAATTAAAAAAAAAAAAAAAAAAGCTTCGTCTTGGTCTGTGGCTTGGACCAAGGTACCACTGACCAAAATTTGGTAACTCTCGGTTCATTCGTCTGGTCCCCAGGCCGCACACAAATACACAGACACATACACACGAACTTGCGATTCTATTAGTTTTAATTTCTTTCTCTACATTCTTCTGTGATACTGTCAGCTACTGCTTTATCCACTTCTGCCCCTGAGTACGCACATATTTGCTCTCTCGACAGCAGAAGTCTACGTCGTCTCCACCACTACTAACATCTACTTTGTTTAAATAACCCCACTGACTAGGCAGCAAGAGCGAACCCAGCCGTAGCGTTTTCAATTTCTGAAATGTCCACATTTAGTTTCTTTAGTGAATTTGTGTTCATAACCATCCAATTTTGCTTTATTTCTTTATGTGCGATATAGAATGTGTCCGGAATTAATTTCTAAATTTCGTTACATTTGCAAGTAGTACTTAGACACAAAAACAGTCAGGACATCCATCACTGTACAAGGCCAATACTTGGAAGAATTTCTTTCGTACAGCATTATTAATTTGTGATCGTCTATGTGATCTCAATGATAAATACAGTTTTTATATCAAATAGGACATAAGAAGTTGCGTACCTTACAAAAAGGGTTTCATCAAACACGTAGATTGGTGTAAGCCCCTAAAACAGTTATTCCCAAAGAAGTAAAAATTTGGATAGGAATTGCCTACTTTCCACAATTATCGACAAAAATTCAATGTATTCTTGCAAAGCATAAGATATCTGCTTCCAGTGTCCCCCGAAAAGTTTAGGAAAACATCTCACCGGAATTTAAAAATTATATTGTGAATCCACTAAGTCAGTCAGTATTTATCGTGTTCAGCTCAGTGTGAATGTGAATTCATATGTAGGTCAAACCAAACAATATTAACACGCGAATTAAGGAACAATCAAAAAAGTCACAAGAAGAGGATATGTCGGAATTGTCACTAGGCCGGTAGCCAGCCCAAAAATTTAGGAGGGGGGGGGGCGATCCAACCATATTATAGTTCATTTGCAAGGCTACCGTGACAATTTTAGGAGGCCAGCAAAAATTTAGGGAGGGCTGCCCCCTAGACCCCCCGTGGATAGTCACTTCACCTAAACCAACATTCACACAGTATAAAACAGCCCAATGTAATACGTTCAGAAAAAGAAAGCGAGAAATTAAAACCATTTTTTACACATAAATATACACAAGCTCTAAATCCGGATACTGGCAACATCGATAAAATCTAGCTACCTACGTTTGATGTGGATTTTGGTTCTGGCAACCGTGACATAGTATAGGCACGACGCTTCTTTCAAATTCAACTTTCTTTCTTTCTTCCACTCTGATCTGCTCGCTCTTTTTAGTATCCATTTTTTACGTTACGTTCAGTTGGTGATATATATTTCTGTTGCCATTCCATATTTCTCTCATCCATTTTTATCTTTGTTATATTAGCACTGAAGACAGAACTAGCTGGTTGTTCCGATTTGTCTGGAGAATATTTACTTTTCCCATGAGAGTATATATTAGTGAGTAACAACTTCTTTGTGAATTCGTTATTTAGAATTAAGAAACTTGAATTGTATCGTAAATGTAGAATACAACACCACTTACGGAAGACTTGTTCTAGTTGTGAAATAGTAGATCACATTAATCTAACTTTTAAAACATGTTAACTTTTTCTGATATAAGGTTAGTCAATGCCTCAATTTAAACTTGAATAATGCGTAAAAAATTCTTAGATGCCGTAGGTATTTTGCACGTCATGAATTTTTTCCTATTAAAAAAAAAAAAATCAATATCTTTTGATATGGAATCCACTTTGCAGCGTCGATTTTCAAGTTTTGGCAACAATAATAAAGCACTTAGAGAGAAATTCATTACTATTATCTTAAAAAATAATAATAATAATAACTGACCTATTTGCCAAGCCAGGCAAATTAATATTTTTCTCTTTGACTTTCGTAGAAAATTATATTAAATATTTTGTTCATAGTGAATTTTTTCAAATGTAATTTTTTAAGTGAAAAGTTTCCAAAATTGTGACGTCACTTTACTATAACAACAACGGCCACAAATTTTTTTCGAATTTTGAAAAGGTTCTACTGTATGCAGCCTGACAGAAATTGTCTTCCTACTGTGTATGGTTGCTGAGTTAATAAGAGATTTTAACGTATCCATGGCCGTTTAATAGATAGATTACATAGGTGACGTCATATTCAGGGCCGTGTTGTGGTGGTGGTGGGGCAACGGCTCCGGGCGCCGAAGTAAGGGGACGAAAAAATCGGGAGAAAAAGGGGCAAAAGAAAGGAAAAAATTACTTGAAATATATGTATGGGGGCGCCATCGTATACTCTCGCCCCGGCTGATTTTCCACGGCACGGCTCTGGTCATATTGAAACTTGCCCATGGATGCCAAGATGACATTCTACTCGGAATGCATCCCATTTGATAATTACAAGAAAAGAACTTTATCCCCACCCTTCCAATATGCTCGACTGAAGATTAAAGCTATTAAGAGTACTTATTCATATTTTACGCCGCAAGGTATTCGGTAGTTCTGTTCGGATGGATTTATTGAGTCATGAAGAGTCTTTGTTCTTGTACTGCGTTCAAATCATTTTCCTTCAGAGGACTGACAATAAATCACGATTGCATTGATGTTATAAAGAAAAAGAAAATAGCAGTACAAGTGATTCTTTTTGTTCCACTGTTGCTGGCATCACATGTTTGCAGATATTTCTGAATGCACAACAGCAGGACCGCATTCAAGGGAGCGGCTTAGAGGGAGCTATAACCCAGGGCCTCCACTCTGATCAAAATCCAAACTGGCTATCTAAAAAGAATCACGAAGATACAATCATCATTATAAAATAAAATATGACCAAAAATGTGAAACATATTCCCTTAACTCTCCTACTGTACTTTCACATAAATGTATTAGGTGAAGTCAACAGGGGCCGTATATAATATCCATAGCAAGGCCTGATTAAGGGGAACTTAGGGGACCTATAGCCCCAGGCCTCCACTCTGATCAAAATCTCAACTGGCTATCTAGAAAGAATCACGAAGATACAATCATCATCATAAAATAAAATATGACCAAAAATGTGAAACATATTCCCTTAACTCTCCTACTGTACTTTCACATAAATGTATTAGGTGAAGTCAACAGGGGCCGTATATAATATCCATAGCAAGGCCTGATTAAGGGGAACTTAGGGGACCTATAGCCCCAGGCCTCCACTCTGATCAAAATCTCAACTGGCTATCTAGAAAGAATCACGAAGATACAATCATCATTATAAAATAAAATATGACCAAAAATGTGAAACATATTCCCTTAACTCTCCTACTGTACTTTCACATAAATGTATTAGGTGAAGTCAACAGGGGCCGTATATAATATCCATAGCAAGGCCTGATTAAGGGGAACTTAGGGGACCTATAGCCCCAGGCCTCCACTCTGATCAAAATCTCAACTGGCTATCTAGAAAGAATCACGAAGATACAATCATCATTATAAAATAAAATATGACCAAAAATGTGAAACATATTCCCTTAACTCTCCTACTGTACTTTCACATAAATGTATTAGGTGAAGTCAACAGGGGCCGTATATAATATCCATAGCAAGGCCTGATTAAGGGGAACTTAGGGGACCTATAGCCCCAGGCCTCCACTCTGATCAAAATCTCAACTGGCTATCTAGAAAGAATCACGAAGATACAATCATCATTATAAAATAAAATATGACCAAAAATGTGAAACATATTCCCTTAACTCTCCTACTGTACTTTCACATAAATGTATTAGGTGAAGTCAACAGGGGCCGTATATAATATCCATAGCAAGGCCTGATTAAGGGGAACTTAGGGGACCTATAGCCCCAGGCCTCCACTCTGATCAAAATCTCAACTGGCTATCTAGAAAGAATCACGAAGATACAATCATCATCATAAAATAAAATATGACCAAAAATATGAAACATATTCCCTTAACTCTCCTACTGTACTTTCACATAAATGTATTAGGTGAAGTCAACAGGGGCCGTATATAATATCCATAGCAAGGCCTGATTAAGGGGAACTTAGGGGACCTATAGCCCCAGGCCTCCACTCTGATCAAAATCTCAACTGGCTATCTAGAAAGAATCACGAAGATACAATCATCATAAAATAAAACATGACCAAAAATATGAAACATATTCCCTTAACTCTCCTACTGTACTTTCACATAAATGTATTAGGTGAAGTCAACAGGGGCCGTATATAATATCCATAGCAAGGCCTGATTAAGGGGAACTTAGGGGACCTATAGCCCCAGGCCTCCACTCTGATCAAAATCTCAACTGGCTATCTAGAAAGAATCACGAAGATACAATCATCATTATAAAATAAAATATGACCAAAAATGTGAAACATATTCCCTTAACTCTCCTACTGTACTTTCACATAAATGTATTAGGTGAAGTCAACAGGGGCCGTATATAATATCCATAGCAAGGCCTGATATGGGGAACTTAGGGGACCTATAGCCCCAGGCCTCCACTCTGATCAAAATCTCAACTGGCTATCTAGAAAGAATCACGAAGATACAATCATCATTATAAAATAAAATATGACCAAAAATGTGAAACATATTCCCTTAACTCTCCTACTGTACTTTCACATAAATGTATTAGGTGAAGTCAACAGGGGCCGTATATAATATCCATAGCAAGGCCTGATTAAGGGGAACTTAGGGGACCTATAGCCCCAGGCCTCCACTCTGATCAAAATCTCAACTGGCTATCTAGAAAGAATCACGAAGATACAATCATCATTATAAAATAAAATATGACCAAAAATGTGAAACATATTCCCTTAACTCTCCTACTGTACTTTCACATAAATGTATTAGGTGAAGTCAACAGGGGCCGTATATAATATCCATAGCAAGGCCTGATTAAGGGGAACTTAGGGGACCTATAGCCCCAGGCCTCCACTCTGATCAAAATCTCAACTGGCTATCTAGAAAGAATCACGAAGATACAATCATCATTATAAAATATGACCAAAAATGTGAAACATATTCCCTTAACTCTCCTACTGTACTTTCACATAAATGTATTAGGTGAAGTCAACAGGGGCCGTATATAATATCCATAGCAAGGCCTGATTAAGGGGAACTTAGGGGACCTATAGCCCCAGGCCTCCACTCTGATCAAAATCTCCACTGGCTATCTAGAAAGAATCACGAAGATACAATCATCATCATAAAATAAAATATGACCAAAAATATGAAACATATTCCCTTAACTCTCCTACTGTACTTTCACATAAATGTATTAGGTGAAGTCAACAGGGGCCGTATATAATATCCATAGCAAGGCCTGATTAAGGGGAACTTAGGGAACCTATAGCCCCAGGCCTCCACTCTGATCAAAATCTCAACTGGCTATCTAGAAAGAATCACGAAGATACAATCATCATTATAAAATAAAATATGACCAAAAATGTGAAACATATTCCCTTAACTCTCCTACTGTACTTTCACATAAATGTATTAGGTGAAGTCAACAGGGGCCGTATATAATATCCATAGCAAGGCCTGATTAAGGGGAACTTAGGGGACCTATAGCCCCAGGCCTCCACTCTGATCAAAATCTCAACTGGCTATCTAGAAAGAATCACGAAGATACAATCATCATCATAAAATAAAATATGACCAAAAATATGAAACATATTCCCTTAACTCTCCTACTGTACTTTCACATAAATGTATTAGGTGAAGTCAACAGGGGCCGTATATAATATCCATAGCAAGGCCTGATTAAGGGGAACTTAGGGGACCTATAGCCCCAGGCCTCCACTCTGATCAAAATCTCAACTGGCTATCTAGAAAGAATCACGAAGATACAATCATCATTATAAAATAAAATATGACCAAAAATGTGAAACATATTCCCTTAACTCTCCTACTGTACTTTCACATAAATGTATTAGGTGAAGTCAACAGGGGCCGTATATAATATCCATAGCAAGGCCTGATTAAGGGGAACTTAGGGGACCTATAGCCCCAGGCCTCCACTCTGATCAAAATCTCAACTGGCTATCTAGAAAGAATCACGAAGATACAATCATCATCATAAAATAAAATATGACCAAAAATATGAAACATATTCCCTTAACTCTCCTACTGTACTTTCACATAAATGTATTAGGTGAAGTCAACAGGGGCCGTATATAATATCCATAGCAAGGCCTGATTAAGGGGAACTTAGGGGACCTATAGCCCCAGGCCTCCACTCTGATCAAAATCTCAACTGGCTATCTAGAAAGAATCACGAAGATACAATCATCATCATAAAATAAAATATGACCAAAAATATGAAACATATTCCCTTAACTCTCCTACTGTACTTTCACATAAATGTATTAGGTGAAGTCAACAGGGGCCGTATATAATATCCATAGCAAGGCCTGATTAAGGGGAACTTAGGGGACCTATAGCCCCAGGCCTCCACTCTGATCAAAATCTCAACTGGCTATCTAGAAAGAATCACGAAGATACAATCATCATCATAAAATAAAATATGACCAAAAATATGAAACATATTCCCTTAACTCTCCTACTGTACTTTCACATAAATGTATTAGGTGAAGTCAACAGGGGTCGTATATAATATCCATAGCAAGGCCTGATTAAGGGGAACTTAGGGGACCTATAGCCCCAGGCCTCCACTCTGATCAAAATCTCAACTGGCTATCTAGAAAGAATCACGAAGATACAATCATCATCATAAAATAAAATATGACCAAAAATATGAAACATATTCCCTTAACTCTCCTACTGTACTTTCACATAAATGTATTAGGTGAAGTCAACAGGGGCCGTATATAATATCCATAGCAAGGCCTGATTAAGGGAAACTTAGGGGACCTATAGCCCCAGGCCTCCACTCTGATCAAAATCTCAACTGGCTATCTAGAAAGAATCACGAAGATACAATCATCATCATAAAATAAAATATGACCAAAAATATGAAACATATTCCCTTAACTCTCCTACTGTACTTTCACATAAATGTATTAGGTGAAGTCAACAGGGGTCGTATATAATATCCATAGCAAGGCCTGATTAAGGGGAACTTAGGGGACCTATAGCCCCAGGCCTCCACTCGGATCAAAATCTCAACTGGCTATCTAGAAAGAATCACGAAGATACAATCATCATCATAAAATAAAATATGACCAAAAATATGAAACATATTCCCTTAACTCTCCTACTGTACTTTCACATAAATGTATTAGGTGAAGTCAACAGGGGCCGTATATAATATCCATAGCAAGGCCTGATTAAGGGGAACTTAGGGGACCTATAGCCCCAGGCCTCCACTCTGATCAAAATCTCAACTGGCTATCTAGAAAGAATCACGAAGATACAATCATCATCATAAAATAAAATATGACCAAAAATATGAAACATATTCCCTTAACTCTCCTACTGTACTTTCACATAAATGTATTAGGTGAAGTCAACAGGGGTCGTATATAATATCCATAGCAAGGCCTGATTAAGGGGAACTTAGGGGACCTATAGCCCCAGGCCTCCAGGTGGAGAGAGGCCTCCACTCTGATCAAAATCTCAACTGGCTATCTAAAAGGAATCATGAAGATACAATCATCATCATAAAATAAAATATGACCAAAAATATGAAACATATTCCCTTAACTTTTCCACTGCACTTTCACAGAAATGTATTAGGTGAAGTCAACAGGGGCCGTATATAATATCCATAGCAAGGCCTGATTAAGGGGAACTTAGGGGACCTATAGCCCCTAGCCTCCAGATGGACAGAGGCCTCCACTCTGATCAAAATCTCAACTGGTTATCTAAAAAGAATTATGAAGATACAATCATCATCATAAAATAAAATATGACCAAAAATATGAAACATATTCCCTTAACTTTTCCACTGCACTTTCACAGAAATGTATTAGGTGAAGTCAACAGGGGTCACATATTTTTTCTAGCCCCGGACCTCTAGATGGGTTAATCCATCTCTGCACAACAGGGTTACTTTTTAGTGTTCTGGTACTAAGAGGGCAAGATAATAGATCTTTTGGATATTTGCTGGAACTGAGTACCGACATAGATGTAACGGAGAAAAGAATATCGATTGTTTAAACATAGTATGCGAATGACAAACTAATATTGGTGTTAATCATATACTAAGTTTTTTTTTATTGTTCAAATATTTTTAAATAATTATTTATAGAATAGAAAGTAATACACAGATAATAACTAGATACTGCATTACATTACAAGGTCTATAATAGTTTTTTTTTTTTGGTAACTTCAGTTTCCTTTAATGCTATTTCTCTTCCAATTATAGTCGCTTCCACGAGTCTACGGACATAAAAAAGAGACGTGAAACATTTCATAACTAACTGCAAAAGTTTGATTTCTCATTGGCTAAACTGTACTTAGATATCCAACTAAATATTCAAATTATAAGATGCAAGCATACAGACAACTGAATTTTCAGTTTAAACGTGTATCTCGAGTTAGTTGATGAGATGAGTAAAATATGAATGTACTTTGCACTGTACTTTCGAGTAAACAGAACAATGATTATAGGTGTTCGATATATTCTTTGTTTCATGAGAATGCAACTAACTTCTCGACTCAGCTTCGTAAGTAACTTAACTACTTACGTTGAAGTCTCACAATTATGTCTATACCTATGTGATGAGAATCATAAATAAAATTTAAATACTATATAATGGAATAAATGACGAAGTAAATAAATAACAAAAGTAAAGCCACGAGAAACATAGTACAACAATATATCACTGCCGTTATGTTTGAAAAAAATACGCTACAATTGGAAAATAAAAAACGAAGGGTTCATGAGGAAAAATAAATAAAATAAAAGTCGAAAGCAGTTGTTTGTATTTACAGAAGAAATCATTACATTCTATTCACCGAATACAATTATTTACAAATACACAAAAATGTTGGTGCATATACATACATATTTTAATACTTTGGTATATTTATAGAAGTACTTGCTGTTTGCAGCACTATTATCTCCTTCAATAATAATAATAAATCAATGTTTGAGGTTAGAACTAAAGATTTTCTTGTCTAAACATTTTTTGAAGAGTAAAATTGATTTTTCACAAGTAATATATTCCTCAGCTGTTATAGCAAGGAACGATGCCATTCGATGGTTTTTAAACAAAGGCACAATGGAAGTATACGATGATGTTTTTTCGCTAGAATTCGTAAGAAACAAACGAAATCATTCAATTGAGTTAAGTTAACGAGCAGAGGAAACTTAAACCATGCTTGTAACCAAGTGATCTCCAACTATAGCCATACCATTTTGAATTTAACAGCTTTGTTAACAGCACCGGAATCCAAAGAAGCGAAGATAAGACACTTATATTATTATTATTTCAATAGAAAATACCCCAACATGCTAGCCCTTGCGTGCCAAATTAATCTTTATATGCTTTAATGCAACTTACCAAAATCTCTGATTTAATTACGTCCTATCAACAATTGTTAATATGATTCTTAAGAGTTGACCTCCACTATTGCGGTAATGGAGGTCACATTTTATGGCGATAATATTGAAACTGGAAGTGTCAAAGGGAACAACTTTCGATTTGAATAGAGGGTTAATGGAGGAGATGCAGCCTAGTCTTAAGATTCTGAACTGTTTGCAAAAGAACTATTTCTCGTTACGCTACATTTTTCGTTTTATGGCGATAATAAATGTTGAAACCGGAAATGGGTAATTTGAATCTCTTGTCGTTTCATGGGACGCTGAATCACTTAAAAAACGCTTTGTTTTTGCTCTCGTACAGGCGGAAGGACACAGCCGCTCTATAATAATTCGGACACTTATGAATAACATAGTCGAGGCGGGAAAAGAGAGAGAGATTTAACGGCGATCTACACTGAAAACAATGTGATATCAGAGCGTGACCAATACGCTACTGGCACTAGGAGCTAAGGCTATTGGTTATTGGCTGCCAGCGTAATCCGTGCGTTTGATTTTGTATGTCCCGGTCCATTGCTGGTGGCTTATTGTAAGCGGACGCAGCCATCTGGTTCAGGTCTGTACGAACAAAACGAGGGGAAGGAGACCCACGAGCGTAAATTACCTGAATACTGTGCTGCTTCTAGTTATGCCTTTGCATCTATTAGCTGTAATATCTAAACGCCAGGGTTGGCTGGTTTTTCAAAAAAAAAGTTTAAACCAAAAAACAAAAAATGTTCGTAAAAGTGTAAGTGTTCGTAAAATCTTGATGAACACACATTTGTGGGTCATCGCGTTTCACTCCCATATATTATTCGTATTATATTCAGACCTAAATTCCCCATTCAGTACTCAAAGAGATTATGCTACAAAAGCAATTTTTGTTCTTTTTATAACTTTATGAATGTTTCTTTTGTGATTTTTTTTATAGTTTGTTATTATTGTTATGCAATTGCAATCAAAGAAAAATTCTAAATATTGTTTCGTTTTAATAATGTTTATTGTTGGTAAAATACATCGAAGTGCCGTACTTGGGGGGGGGGGGGGAGAGGGTCATACAAAATCCCACCAGAGGCATTTATTGAAATCAGAAATATCTTTGGTATCTATTTATATATAAGTGGGTCAGAACCAAAGTGGATTTAAATAATTCCTATCTTTATTCACTTTTCTTACTGATATGCAAATTAAATCGTTGTATTTCTTTAACTTGGACTACTAAAAGTTGTAGTAAACTAACTTGGACTAAATTAGTTCTTTTGTACTCTGCAGTATTTTGAAATTGTCCATATGTAATTCTGCATAATGGTTTCACTTGTGCAATTGTTTATTTTTTATTTATTTTGTCCTTGTGAAATGGCTCTTGTCAATTATATTAACAAGTATGTAAAGATCAGTACAATGTATTTTCATCAGGAGTCCTTCGTGAGTGAGTCGACAGACATATCGCCAGTTAATCCTGGTTTCGAGTTCAAAAAGGGGAAAATTTCTCTCGGATGTAAGCCGAGAAGTGATTCGAATTTCGCTTTCAGTTTATGTAACCCCTTCCAGCGTAACCCGATTGTTGTATAATAACACCAAGGCGAAACAAACTTATTTTTGTCCATATGCGATATAAATACATAGAGCAAATTATTATTTTTTTAAAAAGTGTAAACCAAAAAAACCTGTTTTTTTGGTTTTTTCAATAAAAACCATGGTTTTTGCCAACCCTGCTGAACGCCCAAAGGGTATCAAATACAGACAGCTAAGAAGAAAGCCATGAAGTCAACTTGCAAATGATTATATGATTTTTGCTTGTGTATATGGTGCAAAATGATGGGTTGTATGTGAATTAACCCTTCAAGGAAACTTAAACTCTACGACAGTGATCATCTTCCAGCTCAATGAATCAATTATCCTGAGTGTGAGCCCACGAATCAGCTTGACGTATGCTATTGTTTCAGACTTAAGTGTTTAGGTTAGGACTGAAGTAAAACTGGAAAATACAAATTATGACTCCTATCATAATGAGAGTTCGACTTGCGATTTTCACATTTTAAGAATATTCAACATAATGTTTTTTTATAATTTAAAAAATAATCTCTTAGGTAACAAAAGTAGTATTTATAATTTTGATTTTTTTTTTTTTTTTGTAACTTCTGATTTATTAAAATGATCAGAATTTTAACAGTTCTAAATTACCAAAGCATTTGAGAGATCTCAAACTGCACTGGAAGTCAAAATTATTTACGAAGACCGTACCGTTTTTCTTAAGAAAATATTTGAAAGAGCACAGCCTTATAATATTCATTAATATAAACCTAACGTAACATGTTCATTAATAATTGCAGAGTACTACAACTAAGAGAATCCAACAAGAACAAAGGAATCAGATTGATCATTACTATCCCTTAAGACTACTTATAGGATTTACT
Source organism: Thermobia domestica (assembly GCF_964235325.1). Lineage (NCBI taxonomy): Eukaryota > Metazoa > Arthropoda > Insecta > Zygentoma > Lepismatidae > Thermobia > Thermobia domestica. The sequence goes on along the minus strand of NC_137458.1, from coordinate 148,949 downwards.
AGAGTCTAATTTACAATATATAATATTTATTGTGCAAAGTTAATTTCAAGACAGTGGAAAGAGTACAACAATAAGAAATGCTTTAACATTACATAGAGACAATTTGTTGAAAATCCATTTTCATCTTACTGCTCGCTGTCGTATCTTACACATTTGCCTATTTTGTCAGTCAGCCAAACATTCTTCGATAATTCCTTTCTTAAAGTAAAAGCCAATGATACAAGAACGAATATGGTTTTAACAGTACTTGTGACATTGACAACAGGTACATAAAATAGCGTGTTTATTGATTAGTTAAAAATACGCTTTATGAGGTATTTTAAACCATGACAAGTATGCAATTTAAAATTTATCCTTAATTTATTCAGTCATATAAAGTGCGTTTTAACAGAAAGTCAAGCCACTTTTCTCTCCTATTACTCTCCACCTCAACTCATAAATAATCATACTAAAACTCTTCTTTTTAAACTTTAACTTCTTTTACTTCAAATAAACACTTGCTTTAAGGACTCTGAACAGAGTTATGGAATCTCATCGATTTCTATATTATTGTATTCATTGGCTTACCGGATTATTACGTAAACATACTCGACTGACAGTTACATTGCATTTTAGTTTGGCGAATACATTTTTCATCAAACTTAAAGAGTAAACAAACCTTGCCATTACAATTGAAAAGACACAATATATTACTTGATACTGCTGTTTTCCTATAGTATCTCGTTAGATTTTGTGCTAAACAGACGTTAACTTAAAATCTAGCATACAGAACACATTATAAATTTGTACTAGATTGCAGAGAGTTATCTATGCGAATAGTCGTAGTGAATATTGCTGATTTTTAAAACAATACGTTGTTACGATATTTTCAGTATGCAAGAATTTCGTTAAAAAAAGCGCAGCCTAGCCCTTTACACTTGAAAAACGTACAACTGTACATCTATATCACTCGTCAAGATCAGATGTATGTAGGAAATACGCAATGTTATGGTTCGATTTGAATGACAACTAAAATTTCCAATCAATGTATCTTCACTACGCTTCCATTGGGTTATTCAAATGAATGTGAGCATATGACCATAGTACTCAATATGGAAGAACATCCCGTCAAGATAGAGACTTAAATTTAAAGAAAGAAAATACCTTTAAATTAGTAAGTTTTCCATTATGTAGTATTTTTAAATGTGTGTAATATTTTATGCTCCATATTGTTATTTTTCCGTTAAAATCATTTTACACTTCCTATATAAATAATTTAAAGTTTAGTGTCAAACCTCTAATTAATTAACACAGAAAAGTCTCTTACTTAGCACAAAAATTTTGTTGACAATAACTCGATTTGTGATGCATATCAAGTGAAGCGTGTGTGTGAAGATTCATGGACTAGTATAACTAAAATTAATATTGGTACCAAGAATCAACGTACGTATCACTGCCTTAAAATAACTGCAATGATATTATGTCACTGTTATCAAGACACTTAAACTCTAGAAAACATAACTGGATATGTGTAGGTTTTAATGTTAATTAACAAAGGCTACAATTCCGAAGATGAATGAGGGAAAGAATCATTATCTATATAGAAGAAAAAAAAAGTTACAAATTTACTAAAAGAAAATACTATAATGAAAAACTGATAGAATGTATAATTTCCTCACAGGTAAAGCAAATTCTGTTGAAGAAGGTATCTACGTGTCATGGGGACAAAAATATTAGTTTGCACCTCGGACTGTTGTTCACATTTACAATTTAACTTCCAGTACATATTTCGACTCCTGTGGCGTTGAGATGTACGCTATTTTAGTATACAGAGTTATTATGCAGAAAACCATAATCGTTCTCTTAGTCCTGTTTCGAATAATCCATCCTACAGCAAGCATTATCAGTCATACAGGATAAATGATTTTTTTACCTGGAAGGATTCTCATGTGACTTTTACGAATTTAATTTTGCTATTTCAGTGTTTATTGGACATTGTGCTCCATATTATTATATACGTTAATTACTAACATACTTAGAAGTAATGCTTTTATTAAACTTTGTATATTGTATCTCTTCGCAAATATTCTCATGTACTATAATAATGTGAATTTTCTAACAAAATAGTGTTTGTCCATTCTATAAACTCTTTCTGTTATCTCATGTGATGAACACGTTTTCTTTTCGAAGTCAAGAAGAAAGGAGGCAGATTTCGAATCTTCAAGACCCCCGGAAGAACAACAACGTATTGTTGGAAATATATGCAAGATTAATTACGACTACTCTATTGGAGCATTGTTCGCTAAGTTCAAAATTCACCAAACATTAGAAATCTTTAATTCTTTTACGAAAAACTAAGAACCATTTTATAGTCAACTATTTTCCAGTAAATACTATTTAGATATGCATAACTTCAGTTTATTATTAAATACACTATTTTAAAATCACATTATTACGTTATTGAAGTCCATCTTTCGTTGTGCGTAATATTAAGTAAAATAATTCAGAACTTCGAAACAAAATTTCAGTCTTCCCACTTTTATGAAAACACAAAGAAAAACAATTTGTAAGCAAACTACACGAAAGCTTACGACATACTGTTTAAGTTTCAATGAAAAACTAAGTGAAAAATACAATAAAACTGAAAGGGGAAACCATTGAAGTCACTTTGGTTCAAATATCAACTTTCTGTTTAAGACAAATGAATGACAGTAAAACTCTTAAAACCTCGGAACAGTATAATCTGTGCTTTAGAAAACAAAATAGTGATAACTTTGATAATCATACAACAGCCAGTGCCAACCCTTTTGCTTTTTGACCTAAATAATAAATCAGCATTCATATAAAATAAATATATAAGGAAGAAAATAACACGTCTCAAAGTATCACAGATGGTAGCACGACCACTTCATCTTCCATCCACAAGGTTTGAAAGAATTGTTGTGGAACAGAGCTGACTTCTGTCTTAAACCATTTCTGTACATGAAGCTTGGTCTCTGGCAACAAGCAACAAGGGACGCTGAACGAATAGATTTCTTGTTGAGACTGGCACTGAAAATTCGAACTGCATGTTTTACCTTTGACTCGGTAAATGGTCAACGGAACGAATGGTAGGCAGGTGCTTCCACTCTCATTGCCATCTGTAGCATAGTAGTAGATCACAGGGTAACCTAGCATCACGCCAAGGATCATGGGAATGTTCCAGTTCTTATCTGGCTTCATCACAAGAATATTATCCCACAGCCCTGTATTCTGCATGTCTTTGAAGAACTGCTCTATCTCCTTCCCTACTTTTTCCATCACCTCACAAATACTCTCCTCACCCAATTCATCCACGAATACAGGATTCGTCAAGCACTCAGTCACGTCCACGAAGTAACGCTTCACACTTCTGTCAGCCACACCACGCACTAAGAATTCCACGTGGTACAGGTCCACAACAAGCAGCTCCTGGGACACAGACAGCACATGAATCTGCTTACGGAGAATCCCACAATTCTTTAACTGAGAAACAAGAGTCAGCAACTGGTCACAGTCTATGGCTCCTACGTCCCAGAGGAAAGCAGGTTTTAAGCCTTGGTTCACTGCCTCCAAATTCATCACAATACTCGGCATCATTTTCTTCCATTTTCGTCCCATTTGTTTCATGATTATCTCTTTCCATGTTTGGAACAGTTTATCTCCTTCCTCTTCCGCCATTTTTCCTTCCTCTTTCTCTCAGTGTGCATTCCTAAAATAAAAGCGAAGGCGTTCATTAATCTTTATCCTGACCCTTACAATCACTATACCGTACATTTCTTATTATACAAACTAAACACGAAGACGTGGATACAGTTCAGCACTACAATGGCCAGAACTGACAAATTTTTCTGATCTCAAATATCGTATTTAGGCATTAAAACTCGCAAATTTTTAAATCCGGATAGTTTTGATGCATACAGTCTTAATATCGACAATTAACGAAATTGTTTTTTCAAAGTAAATTTGCTGCGCATCATATACGCGTGATTACCACAATCATAAATATTCTTTAATTTTTAAGCTATATTTACGTATTATAAATCTAAATACAAATTCAACAGTGAGAGATTCTCTATAATATAACGACTGATTGTCCAAGACAGGAGGAATCGTGGTCTGAGAGGCTGAGCGGAAGAGTAATCTCAAACGGACTGGATGACGGTGGACGGCTTCGATTCCCGGTCTAGTCATGCATTTCTTCACTCTTTGAATATCAGTGCGCACACATTCTTTGAAATCAATGAATCCGAGTTGAAGGCAACATTAAGCACAAAGAGACATGTTGGAACAAAAGAATGAATACTGATGGCTCCAAGTACACAACAAAAGAAGAAGAATAATTTTTACATTGGGTAAAAAAAAAAAAAAAAGCCTGATTATAATTAATTTCACTTCCTCCGAAAAACTAATACGTTTCGAAAACAATTACAACAGGTCAGGGTGAAGATTATTGAACACCTTTTCGCTTGATTTTTTTTTTTGTTGCTTTAATGAAAATGAGGATGAAATAAATTCTTACCTTATATAAGGTTTGATTTACTAAAAAGCTACAAGAAAGAAAAGAAACCGCAGTTATTTTCCAGTTGCATTTTTTGGATTAATCTCGTAAAAAATATCCACATAAAAACAAGAGTTCAATAGATTTGGAGTTAAAAAAGACAATGGAACTCAAGCCGGAACTAACATATGACTATAATGTTGAACTAATCAATTTTATTTTCTTTTTTGTCTGATTGAATAAATTATGATCAAAGTATTCCAAAATGGTATGTTGACACACTCAGGAATATTACGAGAGTAAGACAAAAGCCCACTTTAAATTTCCAAAGTTAGGAAAAAAGCCCACTAAATATTTTATAAATATTAAATGCGCAATTGTATATAGGAAAACAGCGCATACAATAAAAACTAAGTAAATTTAACATTCAAAAAACAATTTATTCAGTATAATTACTACTTTATACGGTATGGTGTAATAGGGTCGACTTGTATAAGCGAAAATGAACCAATAAATAACGCTAGACTACTAATGCGATATACAACAGAATAGTTATACAGAAACCAATCGTCATTACACATACCAATACATCAATACATAGTTGAGCTCCTCCGTGGCTAAGCGGTTAGCGTATGCGCCTTTGGCGTGGGAGACCCGGGTTCGATTCCCGGCGGGAGCTCATGTGGTTCGGATTCCACGTTAATCAGTAGGTCCACGTCTCATATAGCCTCGCTGCTGAACGGGACGTTAAACTCAAAATCAATTCAACTCAATCAATACATAGTAGTACAATACAATACAAGGAACTCCGGTCATGGATTGAAACGTAATTGTCTGAGCAACTTGGGATGTCTCATGAGAGGGCTTGTTATTTGCCACAATTAATAACGTTAATAACAATGTTTAATGATTGATAAATCCATCGAACGAAATAGAAAGGTTTCTTCTCATGCTAAGATATATTAAATAAACAGAAGTTTCGTGATTGGAGTGGCACCACTGCAAGGTTGGCTCATAATTTAAATTAAATTGAAAATAGTCAACGCTATAGATATAAAATTGGGTTGCGCAGAAATAGTTTTCCTTTTGATCGATTGTTTCTTTCTTGCTAAGAAAAGTAAGAAAACTTGAGCAAGAACTGTGAAGAATATGGCATGAAATAATGTTAGAAAGACAAAAGCCATGGTGATTGGAATGAAGTGTCATATATAGAAGTAAAAAGGGAGAAAATGGAACAGGTGACTAGTTTTCGATACCTGGGTAGTATTATTAGTGATGATATGAAGTGTGAATGTGAAATAAAAGCAAGGATAGGAGTGGCGAAAGAACTCTCTAGAAGGGAAAAAAGTCTATTTTGTGGATCCTTGAATAAAGAGCTGAGAAAAACACTCATAAAATGCTTTGTGTAGAATATTGTACTGTATGAAGCAGAAACATGGACATTACGCAAAAGTGGTGAGAAACAGCTGGAAGCTTTTAAAATGTAGCTGTGAATTAGCTAAGTCGAGCGGAAAACGAATGAGAAAGTGTTAGGAATCGTGGGAGAGAAAAGAACAATTTTAGATGCAATTGAAAAGAGGAAGAGAACCTGAGGGACGATGGTAGGAAATAGAGGCGAAGGAGGCTACAATTGATAGACGATATTAAAACAGAAGACGAAGACCGTGGACCCTGGGAGCTTGTTAGTTGCGGCCAATGATAGCAGAATACCTCCCTTTGTTATTCAACCATGTCTTAAATAAATAAATAAATAAAATCAGTTCTTGTGTTTCATTACAGTGGTTAAGAGATATTTAAATATTTAGAGGGAAAAGTGAAATCCAAGACTCGATTTTTGAAAATTTGTTTATTATTTTAAAATAGTCAAGATTTAAATAAACGTTTATTATACTATAGTAAGCGGGAGAAAGTGATTAAAACACACATTGAGTATTAGCACAACACAATAAAAAATACCAACGTGAGTTGGCGACGTTAACTGGCCAAAGGAATACAAAACTGCTAATAACTGCTGTAGGATATATACTGAATAGCTCGAAATCTTCCCTTGTATCCACAGAATAATAATAATAATAATAATAATAATAATAATAATAAAAAAATTCTTACATACTACTTCGATTTTCGCTGATGTGACATCTACGCGCTTCTAAACTTGTAACTAATTTACGTGAAGGTTTGAAACATTTTGAAAGAATCCTTAATTTCCTGTAGATATAGGAACATGCTTTATAAAGAAAGACACAGCCTGACCTCATCATTTTATAGTAAGCTACACCGTTACTTGAAGCGTGAATTGCAACAGTATGCAAAACAACAATAATATATTTCTTGGTGGTCTCATTTCTATTATTCCTATTTTATCTGCATTGAACAAAGATTTAGAGAGAGCAGAGAGCTTTAAGTTCAAGGATTATTAACGAATAAGAAATTAAAATAACTGAGATATATGGTACAAGTAAATTTTCGAGTCACTGAACAACATTGCAAAACCACGCTCAGGAATTGTAACTATCATTCTACTTACAGGTTTCTGTAATTCCTGAATCTTTAAATTTTCAAACTTTCGACTCTCCCTGGAGTCTTGGTCACGGAGGTTAAAAACAGGAAGAAAAAGAAGAGAAACATAAGGAATAAAAGGAACGGACTTACCAAGGGATAGACCTGTGTGGAAAACACTTTGTCAAGTACGTCAGCGATCTGCAGGTGTTCTTGAAGCAGACTAAAATATGGCCGAGTCAGTTTGTATGCCTTTTATGTTTCTCTTGGAAGGTTTGCCAACTCATGTTATTTTTCTTATCATGCCAATACTGCGAAAATTTTGTAATAACCGCCTTCCATTTGTCACTTAGCCATCCCTTGTCTCGGTTTATTTTTTTAAATAAATAAATAAATAAATACATTTTCAAAAACCAGTGTCTCTAATTCATTTCTAGCTCCAAATAAAATTTTTGAATCTTATACCCTGTGTTGGGTTTCTTTTAAATGTTTCGATAAACCTGACACCGGATTTTCCGCTTTCGAATTTCTAATGTGTTCCTTTACTCGGACTTTTAAATTTCTTTTCGTTTTGCCTATATAACTCTCTTGGCAACTGCATTTAATTTCAAAATATCCGATTTCTCATTGGGATCTGTATAACTCTTAAATTGGGTGATGTTCTTTTCTCAAAGTTTCAGGTGGTTTTAAATTGAATTTACACACAATACGGTTTTTACGTACAGCTTTAAAACCACCTGAAATTTTGAGAAAAGAACATAACCCAATTTAAGAGTTATACAGATCCCAATGAGAAATCGGATATTTTGAAATTAAATGCAGTTGCCAAGAGAGTTCTATAGGCAAAACGAAAAGAAATTTAAAAGTCCGAGTAAAGGAACACATTAGAAATTCGAAAGCGGAAAATCCGGTGTCAGGTTTATCGAAACATTTAAAAGAAACCCAACACAGGGTATAAGATTCAAAAATTTTATTTGGAGCTAGAAATGAAGCAGAGAGACTGGTTTTTGAAAATTTATTTATTTACTTAAACAAACAAACAAACAAACAAAAAAAAAAAAAAAAAACCTAGACAAGGGATGGCTAAGTGACGAATGGGAGGCGGTTATTACAAAATTTTCGCAATATTGGCATAATAATAAAAATAACATGAGTTGGCTACCTTCCAACAGTAACATAAAAGGCATACAAACTGACTCGGCCATATTTTAGTCTGCTTCAAGAACACCTGGAGATCGCTGACGTACTTGACAAAAGTTTTCCACACAGGTCTATCCCTTGGTAAGTCCGTTCCTTTTATTCCTGGATGTTTCTGTTCTTTTTCTTCCTGTTTTTAACCTCCGTGACCAAGACTCCAGGGAGAGTCAAAAGTTTGGAAATTTAAAGATTTAGGAATTACAGAAACCCAGGAGTCCTGCAATAAAAGTTTGAGAAAAAATGGAAAGTTCTAGTGACGTCACTAGTGCTGAATACATGAAATATCAAACGAAAATACACGAACAATTTTATTTAACATTCTCACAACAACTGCGACAAAATACCACTAACTCTAACACAATAATGAAACAGAAGCGATATAACATTCTAAGAACTTTGGTCTTACTTTGGTAAGAATAAATGTTACTGTTTACTATTGATTTTGTACCACTAGAAAGACTAGAAAAATTTTCTTTTGACCTAGGCCCAATTTGATATATAGCCCTACATAATTTAACCTAAAATTATAGTAAGAGTACGATTGGAATAGTAACGTTGTATGATTTCTAAATTTTATCCCTCGCGTCACATGAATCCGACTCAATACCTGAATAACAGCCTTTCTTTCTCACCGGTATGCTAACCTAATTCATCAGCCGAGAATCCTTCAAATCTTGTTTTGATCATTAGCTGCACAATTTATAGTTAATCTGGATGCAACGAAATTTTGCTATCTCTAAAACAAAAAACAAAGACAAACAGTCACACACACATCATAGAAAAAACGATACAATATGCAATGCTCGTGATTCAACGGAATTAAATGTATTTGAGATTGAAGTTAAATAAGAGAGTTTAATCTTCGAAGAACATAGAAATCAAAAGTACTGAAAGGTAAAAACTGGGAATAGCTAGCCCCAGTCACCATTACAACGTGGCATAAGCATGGATTTTTCGAGCACCGATTGTTAGTGTTCCTGCAATCGTGTAACCGGATTTCGATTTTAGATAGGAGAGAATTTCAAGTATGAAGCAATTAGAGAACTCAAATAAAAACAGCCTTTTGGGTGCTATAACGCCAGGGAGATGATTTTTTTAATTCGATTAGTACAGTCCCTAGAAAAAGATATACCTATGTATGTAAATATTTGTAACTGCTTACTCACCTAAAAAGATGAGCACCTAAATTGTTAAGCACATCCTCGTTCTCTGGGAAAACATCCAACGCTTGTTCGTAACAGTGGAAAAGATCTTTGTACCGTTTCTGAGTTTCTAATTGTTCACCCCAAGTACCTAAAACAATGAAACATCACAATTAAGTGTTATGAATTATACACTTACGATACAACGGAAGTTCATGTACATTTTTTTTTTTTTTTTTTAAACGATTTCATCAAGTCCTTTTACATTTCCTACTGAGATCTGGAAGTCCAGACTACATGCGTTAATCATGGCGTATCAAAAAGAAAAAACTGTTAGTAGGAACCCAGAAAAAAAGAATAGAGTAATAATAATAATAATAAAAAAGAATTACAATAAGAAACTGAGAATTTCTCTTTAACAATCACGTAAGCAAGAGAAATCTAATTGTGAGGTGGAGTAATGTATCTCATTTGAAAAAAGGATTTCTCAATGTGACTCATGACTTGTTACACATTTTTCATCTAAGACTCATCACTGACAAAAGACTGCTAATTACCTACCTGTATTAAGTGCCAATGGAGATGGATCGGATTTATTGGTACAATTTTAAACTAACTTTATTGATTATCTCACTTAATAGATGTTTCTACTGATTTTTTTATTGCACTAAAAATACTTCAGAGCTAGCTGATTACGGAGAACCTTCCTTTCGCTCATGCGATGATCCTAATCAAAATTTGAGACTGAATTCCTGTACTTATGCGCTTAAAACAATGACCGCCATGTTTGTACGTCGTACGTCGGTTCAAGGCAAACTGTAGGAAACGTTAGTAGGGAAACGGGTTGAGTTGAGTTGATTTTGAGTTTAACGTCCCGTTCAGCAGCGAGGCTATATGAGACGTGGACCTACTGATTAACGTGGAATCCGAAACACATAAGCTCCCGCCGGGAATCGATCCCGGGCCTCCCATGCCAAAGGCGCGTACGCTAACCGCTTAGCCACAGAGGAGCTCAGTAGGGAAACAGCTTTGCGGTAGATACAATGCATGTTTTTCAAATGTGTACGACGTTGCTAATGAAACAAAGAATAAGAAAAGTAACAGATTTGATCATATGCTTAATGAACAAAAGAAAATACATGAAAAGCAACATAACAAGCGCGTTCGTAAAAACAGAGACAGTGTAAAACGTTTCAATGATGTTAGTTTCTTGGACAAACGTAACAGACTTTCAGAGGCCAAAATGAGAGTACACATTCTTTAAATAGAGGAAATTACGTACAATTGCTAACTGTAATTAACAAATATGATCCATTAGTACACAGCCAATTACGTTTAGTGGATTATCTAATATAATTCAGAATTATCTAATAGAATGTGTTGCGTGCATATATGATATATGAAATCTGTAAAACTAGTTTTGCTTCGATAATCTTGGGTGAAGTTACCGACGTAAATAATTTTTCTTAGCTCTCTTGTGTATTTCGTTGCGCAGGATCGGATGGCACAGCTGAGGAAAGATTTATACGTTTCGTTCATGTTTCTAAAAGTTGTCAGATAAAACCCTTCACAACATTGTCTGTCGGGTAGTTGATCAGTACAACTGTGCTCAAAATTATAATGATGCGTCGATTTCTTCGAGTCATTTGAATTTTCAGGCGAAAGTTAGAACATGGTGACAGTTTCGCAAGTAGTGCACAAAGAGGAGCCATGCACTAGATATTGAAATTAGGGGGAGGCTTCACAAAGTGTCTGCTACGCCTGGAACTATAATTCTCGTTTAGTCAGTAGTGTATCAGAATATCGCAAGAACATTATTTGAAAAAATGGCAGATTCAAATAAAAAGTGGGATTATGAAGCATTAATTGCTGCATCGATTTTACTAAATGACTTTGTGTTCAATTTTATATTAAAGACATTTTCTTTGACTAATGAGATATCTTCCATCTTGCAAAACAAATCCTATGACATTGATTACTGTATTAGAAAAATAAAAGGACTGAAAGCTCAACTTAAAGAAAATCGTGAAGAATTTGCAGAATATTAGAAAAAGATAGTATAGGGAACCAAATACTTTTTGAGCCAGACAGAAAGTGGTTAATATTGCATGAGATCTCGATATCAAGATATCTCATAAATAATCTTTTGTCAAATTATTTGACACAGTCGTTGAAAACGTTATCAATCGATTAGATTCTCTACGGTGCACAGAACTCATCAATTCAGTTAACTGAGATGAAAACAAAAAAATGTTCCCTGAAATACTTCTGGAATCTCTTAAAACAGTTTTATCCTAATGTATCTGACTTCCTTGCTCTTCACCTGCAGCTTATGACGACATACCTTTCTGGTGACTTAAGGAAATGAACTACTTCCTAATCAAATCATCTGCAGTAATCATACGGAGAGGTACTGAAACTGTGCGCTTACTTCATCCACTTCCGCTACAAATATTAGTGAAAAGAAGTTTTTTCGCGTGAAGGCGAATAAAAATCTATGCTCGCACTTAACAAGGAAGGCCAAGACAGACTTAAAAGTTTAGCATTAATCTTTATTAAAAAGGATTTACTGTTGCAGAAGCACAAAGAACCAAACTTCTATGACCATGTCATTAATGATTTTGGCAAGAAAGACTCACTTGCAGTAGTTCTAGTTTAAGGCAACTTTTTAAAATGTACTATTATTAATTTAATACAGTAGTAGTAATAATAGTGTACTAGTAGTAGAGTAATATTAAGAGCAGTGTAACAACAGTAGTCAGCGTCGTAGATATTATTTGTTTTCATTCAAATGTTAAATATTTTTACAGTTTACAGAAAATAGACTAAGAAGCTTCATACGATTGTTTACCCAAAAGTGAAATTTCACCACCCGCCACTGCTCTGTATGAATTACAATTACAATTATTCAGTGGCGATCAGAGGAAACATCAAAACAGGGATTAAGAAAAAAAAGACGCTGCTGTATCGAACTTTTCGAAGCACCTTTATTCATTAGAGCAAAAATTGAAAGAGAGGAAGATTTTCTATAGATCTATGTTCTTCACTGAAAGAAACTTATTTGAGTCATTCTTCATCGGAGGTTTAAATCTGTACAATAGGAGCTGGGGTAGGCAACGCTATTAGTATTAAATAATAACTCGTTTTAAAAGGAGTAACAAATTATTTACACACAATTTAAACAAAATAAAGTCTATTCGCTACTTTAAAAACAAGTACACCTCACAAGACCAAATAAAATGTTAAGATCTGGTTACTAACCAAAAACTTAATAAACCACCGAGAGACATGCTAAAAAGAAACAAAAGAAACACGATTATGGCTAACTGAGGAGACAGCAGCAGATTTTCAGACTTTCGCAGCGGTCAATGCTGGGAGACCAATAAGGCATAGTTTGAAATGGAACAACACTACGAAAATACATACTTGTTTGTGGTTATTGGTTGATAGGAATGAAGTGAGTGCTAAGTCGAAAAAGCATGCAATCTTATAAGTTTATAATCACAAACAGAATTTTAGGTTTTTTTCAATGGCGAACACAAGTCTACAAAATTAATCAACATTACATGTGTCCTTGAAAAGAAGAGTTACTTGAACATAAAGGATTTACATTGACAAGTTTAAACCTGATCAGTTACCAATTGAGCAAAAGAAGGAAGTGCAAAATGAAATTCTGAGAAGTGAGGAAACTTTGTTGTAAATTTTTCGGAGCTACTGACGAACAGTTCAGTGAAAATTAAAGTGCATTTTGAAACAGTCATTTGTTACATTTTTACTAATTATACAAATACGATGCGCATCAAACCCTTAAATGAGTATACAAAACTATTTCGTTTGATATGTATGATATACTTACAAAGGGTTGATGAAAACGAGCATTTTAGATCAGACTTCCATTCAGGGCACAACTTCAATGCTACTAACTGATGGGCAAACGCTCGGCCAGGGTTGCCTTGCTCAATATAAAGATTGGCTTTTTCTCTAGATCTCACGGCAACCAACGCCTTCGCCTCCGACTCCATACTCTGGCACCCAACACCTGTAAGGTAATAGAAATGCATTAGATTACAGTAAAACTTCTGCCGAATATTGAACTGAAATCCATAATAGGCAATATCTTATTGCGAGTACACTGTAAAGAGTACTGTCTAGCATGGTATTACTGTCACTTCTGAGACATGAAAATTGATAATAAATTAACTTATTTTGTAAATAAATTCATCAAATCATTATTTTGTTTATATATACACAACCACTCTGAATAGACAACAGTAATTCTCCACAGAAGAATTACATGATGCCAATATGCTATTTCAGGTGAGAGGGAAATTTAGTAAGTTCTAAAACTGACCTACAGATGGCAGTCTATTCAGAGTCCAAATCGTTATTATTATGACCCATCTTTCGTTATGGCAATTCTGCATTATTGTGTGGATCAGTAAAAATGAAATGAAATCTTTGAGTTTTACGTCCCTTGGTTATGCCGGTTAGGCTAAAGGAGACGGTGATGATGAGTAATGAATGAAATGGTGGAATGAAGAAAGTGGGAAGAAACGGGAGAACCCCGAGAAAACCCACGCACACGGTGTTTGTCCACCACAAAGTTCACTTGGCGGGGGCTGGGATCGAACCCGGGACCCCAAGCACCAGAGGTGAACGCTCTACCACTGAGCCACCGCGGCCCCTGTGTGTGTGGATCAGTAATCAACAGCTAAAGTTGTAAGCAACTGTCAGTGTAATTGTGGTGCATATTTATTTATTTTTCCTTAAGAAAAATATTAAACATCAAGAAGTCAGTAAATATTTGCTAAAGAAGGGTTGACGAAGATCAGAAATAGATAATATGGAAATCCTCTGGAGGACTCGGATCCATCATTTTCGATTGCTGCCAGGAGACACGTGGTCCTCAAACCCTGGATCTTCTGTTCTTTTCATTCACGCTATAGGGCGATAACGTCCTTCAAAGTTTGCGAAGCCACGTGTTTTTGGGTAGCGCAGAAATATTTCTGATTTTGCATCGCAAAAGTGAAAGGAAAAGAAAGTTGATCGGTGTTGTTTGTATGCACTTTAGGACTATAGCTCATGCACATATATTAAGAAGTGAACATTTTCACCCTTCATCTTCCTATTCCCTTCTTTACATTCAGAAAATTTTATATCATTTGGTTCTGAGTCAAACAAAGGAAGTGAGTGTTATTTTAGTCGCTCCGACAGCATTTCATTTGTATTGTCAAACGGGATTTGGAAATATTTTTTCCTTTCTAACTATTCTAGATATTGTAACAAAACTTGACATACCCATTACATATAGGCCACAGTATTTTTCAAGGTAATTATATTGGGATACCTGTAGCCGAAACCGCTCCAAGGGAGTGACAAATAAATAATAAATAATGGAGGGAAATTCGTACGTTACTCGTATATTATGAACACATGTCCATAGTACTACTTGAGAGCTTGTTTTATTCTGAAGAGAATGATACTCGATAAAATTGTATTGGAGTAGTACCTACTTAACTGAAAGTCAACATTTTTCTTAAAAAAGATTAACTGGATTTAGAAAAAATATCATATCTACCTTTTGGGAAGAACTTTTTTTTTTTTATTTTTTTTTTTTAATCGGAACCGGCAGTGAAGAGTGAATAGGAATAGCTCCCACTACTGCGCCCTAGTCATTGGCGCTACTCGCTTGATTCAACTCCTCCTCCTTGGAGGGTAGCGATACCTGTCCTAAGTAAAAATGAGCAGCAGACATGGGAGTAATACTTTTTATAGCACACACATTTGAAAGTAGTTCGTGGAACAAAGTTGCAACGAACATTTTATTTCCGCAGACGCTTCTACCAAACAAAAGAATTCCTAAATAGCAGTGTCATGAACTTCAATGCATAATACATTTGTAGTTGAAAACTCAGCGCTAATAGGCATATTTCTAAACAAGACAGAGTTATTGTTAATTTTTCTCTGTATGTGTTTGTGTTCTTCTAAGTTAATCCGTTGAGGCAATCCAGCACAAACCTTAATTGTAGTGAGGATATCAAGTTGACTCGGTTGAGGAGCAGCCATGTTAATGATGAGAAATATTTTGGACGGCATAGCTCCCCGGCCCTGCACTGGTTTTGGCTTTATCTTAGAAAGGAACTTCATTTCTGCACAATACAATTTTTGCACAAAGTTTGGTTTGATTCGGTGAAGAAGTGCAGCCGATAATATAAGTTAAATATACAATATTTAGGTGGATTAAGTAGACGTAGAAACAACCCTACCCCACCGCCGATTTGGACTATCTTCAAATGGAACCAAATTTTTAACCCATACTAATCCTCTGAAAATTTGGTTTCATTCTGTTAAGAAATGAAGTCAAAAGAGAAAATTAAATATTAACATGGAATGTTGGAGGGACATTGTTCCCAAGCCCTACATTAATTTGACTCATGAAACAGGGCGTTTTTCTGCCTCATAAGAGTATCATGCAGTTTGGTTTCAGTCTGTTAAGAAATGCACATCGAGCTGCTATCGCGAGACAAAAAGCGTTATATATATAAAGTAAAACCCGCCACAATTTTTTCGAGGCAGTGTCAAACACCAATATCGAATATAGACAATATCGATATCGAAATCGACAACATTAAGTATCGATTAGTGGTGGACACAAAAACCGGTTGTTTTAAACCGAAACCGGTTATCGGTTTTCTCCAAAACCGGTTCGGTTTTATTCAAAAACCGGTTCCGTTTTTTTTTCAAAATTCGTTCTATTTCTGACCAGAATAGTGTTTCGTTGTTCTCCGGAAACCGAATCAGTTTCCACAGAAATAGTTTTACGTTTTTTCCAAAACTTTTCACAGAAACCAGTTTCGGTGAAAAACCGAACCGGTTTTTGGAAAGAACCGAAACCGGTTTCGGTGAAAAAACAGAACCGGTTTTTCCCATCCGTAGTATCGATATCGAATATCGACATAAGCTGATATCGATATATTGCACAGCCCTAGCAGAGATGAAATTTAAAGGGGAGCACCATAAGTAACTGTCGAAAAATTACTGTGCGAAAAACACAAAGTGCTAGGTGGCCATTAAAACTGCACAAATGCTACCTAACCAAGTCTAAGAAGGGCGAAACTTGTGGTTTCTCGCGGGGGTATGTTCGAAGGGACCGGCGTGACTTCGATGGAGATTATGCGCGTAAACAAAAGTTGTGGCAACATGTGGATTTCCGCGGTGATACGACTTTCTACAACACTTGTAATGGGTCAATCTTTAGTTGAGGATGGCCAGTCTCTTCTTTGTGATACAATTTCAAACATTTCTGTTAATATTAATTTACGTTTGGTATTTTGGCTTAAGCCTAGAGTTACCCCTCCTGTTTCAAACCTACAAAAAAGCAACTAAAACATTAAACATTGTTAGGTTAGGTTAATTTAGGATAGGTTTGGTTAGTTTAAGTTAGGTTACCTGCTAAGATTTTAGTTAGACTAGAACAGCGACTAACGCAGTTCTCATAAAAAATTAATAGATTCACTTCATTATTGTTATTTAATTCTATAAAACTCAATGTGTAATTTCTGTTCACATTAGGTTAGTTTGGATTAGTTTAGGTTAGGTTAGGCTGGTTTATGTTAGATTGTATTAGTGTAAGGATTCAGCATAATTTTCCAAAAAATGGGAGAATTTCGCTTATTTTCTGCTTATATAACGTTAGTTTAGGTTAGTTCAGGGCATTACTCGAGCAGACGGCTCTATCAAATTTTCACACATTTATTGCATTTTCCGGTTTCTACCTGCAGAGCGTGCACTAAATGAGGAGCTAATCCATAAACCACAAACCAACCTGCTAGGTGTCCACTAAAAGCTCGAATGCTATCTAACCGAGTCAAGCAGGAACACAGCAGGGGGCTCGAGCGGAGCGAGGGTTGTGCATTCGTACGGAGCAGGCGCGTCAGCGACGGGGGCATACGCATAAACAAGGATAGTGGAAAAATACATAAAATATCCGCAATAATTTTCACCTTCAAAAACACTTAAATAATCGTAGTAACTCTTACTTTCAAAATGACTTCACTGGTTTCCCGGATACAAATGGCCCGCTGCGAGAAATTCGTCTGTCTTGAATTTTTACTTCTTTTCCGCACTTCGCATAGTTGATTTTACGTTTCAACATACCATGACGCTGCAAAAACTTTATAATATGACGCTCTTTACTACACAATTCTTTGTAATAAAATCGTACGTTTGTATTATATCAATCGCAAATGTCTATTGCTAACACGACCAGAACATTCCCGCCGTTTATTTCCACCTTTTGGCATTCTTGTATTCTTTCGCCTTCCGCTTCAGTAAATAGTTACACCTAGAATACGTTCACTCCCATTCAAAATGTATTTCAATATGATATCTAATGACAAAAATTACTTACATTCACACTATACTTCTTTTATGAAAAGTGTTTGACATCGTATTTTACCTATAAATTTTGATTTTGGTAGAGCCGTCTGCTGGAGTGAACCCTAGTTCAGGTTAGCTTAGGTTAGTTTGGGTTACGTTATGTTAGGTCTAAGTATTTGTATCATTCATTTCTCCTGTGAAATTTGTGGGTTTTACGGTTTTTTTTTGTCGCCTTCTGCTAAACATAACCCCACACTCAATTATTTTAATTATTGTAAAGCACTTGTAATGATTTTATATTAGTAAATAAAATACAACTACCCGGTATATTACTATTTAATTCTGCCACCTGCAGAAATTTGTTCCTTATTAATATGTCTTAGCATGCTGAGTAATTTAACCTGTAAATTCTGTAGGTAATAGTATACATGAGAACCCCCTGATCTGCATTTCTTCTGTGTTTATTACCACTTCTACATGAAATACCATAAATTTTCTACCTAGTGCAATAGTAAGAAGTATCCATGTGCACAAGACATGCGATATGCGTTAAATTCCCCCCCCCCACATAATCATAGATAAAGTACAAAGGCACTACACATACAGATATAAAGTCAGGTACGTTCATTTTTATTTTCATATCAAGCGATAAGTAAATAAAAACCGCTTTGTTACCCCCTTTGTAAGTTCGTACATACTCAGTGAATAATCCCTAAAAGTATGAGCGTCCTGCTCCTTCGGGAACTGATGCAGCTTCATGTATACTATATCTATTCTGTAAAATGTGGCGTGCTTGAACTTGGCCAGCACCCTTGGGAGAACAAATTTCCTAATTTGTGCCAGCTTATTCTTAATCGGTACACAAAACTTGAATTTATTTTTCTTGTTGAGCTGTAATATTTTTATGCCAATTTGCAGAACTATATATATTTGAATTCGAAATTAATAAAAACTGAACTATATTTAGATTTAAAATATTTTTACAAACTTACCTTAATCATCAGATTAATTTTATGTAGGACGTTCTTACTTCAATTTTTAAACGTATAAATCACTTGCACGTATTCTGTGTTCACTCACAGAAACACAGATTATAGTACTATCATCTCTTTCGGTTCTTCTTCTTCTTCGCCAAGGCTAGAAATATCCTTGCGCAGTTCTAGTACAGTATATTGAGCGTATAATAAATTAATGCGTTTTACATAGTATAATGAGAGGTGAACCATCTCCCACATTGTGTTAGGAATGCACAGCGAAAATTACTCTTCTGGCAATTATAATCGGTAACTTCAAAAGACAAAGAAGAGTGAACGAGATAAATCACGGTTATAAGGTGCGAAATAAAAGTAGATTGTTGTAGATACAGGTAGTAAGCTTTAAGAATAGGCATAGATAAGGAAAAATGAGAGAATCCACAATAAAAGGGCAAAAGATATTTAAGGAGTATTGAGAGAAAATGGAGGCGGTGTTGCAGGTCAGGAGGGCAGGAGAAAATGAGATGATTGACGGTGCGTTTACATCCTAACCACAATTACATTTTCGAAGAAGAAAAAAGCGTCGGGGAGTACAAAGGAGAAGTTACGGAGGAGAAAATTGAGTAAAAGAGAAGGGAAGTAGTATTGAATGAACCAAGATAGGGAACAGATAGAACAAGGATGGTGGCGATACTAGTGCGCCATTGTACAGGAAGCGTTATAAGCAGTCCAGCATTAAATATGAAGTGTAACGAGGATTGGAAACAGATCTGTTGGAGATACAGATGTGAGAGGTTAATGTAAGTTCCGTGAAAGGCTCCATATTGTTCGGCGTTGTCAGTGATAAAATTCCCAAAGATATCAACATGCCCACTCGACTAAATCATGCAAGAAATATAACTTAGGGGAGTACAATGATAAAGAAGTAGACGCATTTCGGAGAGAATCCAGGAGGAATTCAAAGAACATGAGTGTAAGGATTGAAGTAAAGATTTAGAATTTGTGCTATGCAGATGAATGGATGCTGAAGAGAGTGAAGAAGGGTTATAAAGGGGGTAAAGAGGGTGTAAGCTTTATTGAGAATAGTAGAAACATAACTGAGTAGTTTAAAAAAGCTGAAACATTGATGAACAGAGGAATCATAGAAAGCAAAACCACAAATCAAGCCCTGGCCATAACCGTCGGAGTACAAATATTCAATGTACGGAGGATGAGGAGGAACAGAGAGTAGAAGTGATGTGGTGAGAGGCGAGGGTGGTAAGATGGAGAAAGGAATAGTGAGGGCAAGTGGGAAACAACATAAGGATATGGAACATTAAAACGTACGTTGTATATGAAGCAGATACAGTGAGAGCTTGTGTAGTAACTACTGTATATGAAAGGGAGAGAAGTGCTATATGAGGTCCACTTAGAGGTAGTATGGACATGTCGAATCAAAGTAAGTTTTGGAAGGAGAGAGGAACGGGTAAGTTGGAAATATTGTAAACAGAACGCATCCGAGAGGCATTTGAGGCAAACAGTTCCGAGTTTCAGTATGAAGGACTGCAGCGGTATTAGTGATGAGCCGTAAAGAGTAGGATATTAAAGGAAGTGGAAACATTTAAGGACTGTAGAAGGTGAAGGAGAAAGAAATTAACCACCAGACTAAAATGGGTAAGACCTTTTGTTTATATAAGAGAAGAAGAAAACGGGTAACAGTAGATCAGGTGGAAGTGGAAATATATCATATTAAACGTACAAAGAGGAAGTTTCTCCACCACTCAAACGTATTTGCATCAACTCGAGGTTTTCATCAGATTCCCCAGGGACGTTTTTTGAATTTTCTCCCTACCTCTAAGTTGAAGAAAATGAAGTTCCATCCATACAAAATTAATCTGATACCGGTACATCAGCTGAATGAAGATGACTGGTCGCCATGTAGAAATTTGTTATGATATGATGAAACGAATCGATGCTACTTTTGTAACCAGCAATGTGGTCTCTTATGACGTCAGGTTCCACTTAACCTTTCACGCTAATACACAATTCAGATTTTATTCTGACAACAATCTTCATTGGCCCTTTGAAACGCATACTCAACACCCTGAATTTGAATATTTGGGTAGCAGTGCTGAATAATATAATTTTTGGTAAATTTTTTATTAATGACAATTTTACTTCTGAGCTGTATGAGAATATGCTTCGAAATCAAGCAGTTCCAGCAATCAGAGAGACTGTAGAAGACAAATTTTGCCAATACGTGGTTCCAGTAAGATAGTCCAGGACCGCACTAGATAAATATAAGGCAATTTCTTAACACGAATAGCGATGGTCTTGCAGTTTGTGCAAGAGACTTGCATGCAAGACCGAGACCAAGACTCTTGCGCAAGTACTGGTACGGTATTTAGAAGACAACCAAGAGCATAATTCTATGAATTGTTACAAGGTATAAGAACTTCAGTGTCTGATTTACTTTGGTCATCATTTGATTCATTTAGGACAGCCCATGACTTAATTTTGGGAAATCATACGAGGAATAGTTCTGTCCGTAAGAAGCGGATAAGCGAAAACTAAACTAAAACATGTTATGACCGCAGTTGTTTATCTACATGTCTTATGTCTTAGTGAACTTTCTGTTGCCTGTATGTAAATGCGTTATGACAATAAAGAAATTAAAAAAGTGGTAGAGCGTTCACCTCTGGTGCACGGGGTCCCTGGTTCGATCCCAAGTTGTGCCATGTGAGCTTCTTTTTGCGGACAAACACCGTATGCATGGGATTGCCAGTTTTCTCCTACTTTCTGCATTCCACATTTCGACTCGAGTATAGGCGTTATAAAAGTGTAGAAGTGCGTTCGTTGTGCTGCTATAAAGGAGCTCGGTTTCGCGAGAAGTAGTGCGTTTCGTGTGCAGTAAGTGTGTCAATGTTTAGTGAGACTAACAATGAAAAGAGTGAAATAATCGGTGGAGTGGTTAAAAAAATAATAAGCAAAAAACACTAGTAATATTTTGTGTTAAGTACCATTAGAGAACCGCACACGTATTATTTAAAAGGAACGAAGATTCTAAAAAGTAAAAACTCATGAATCATCACTTCCTGTGTGGCTGCCATGGACTTCAATGTTGAGGTGAGTGATTTGTAATTTCTTATTATTATCGGTAGTTAGGCAATCCTCGTGGCAGTTTGACGGGCCAGGTTGCGTGAACACAAGCATACTCACACGAACATTAAGATCTCTCAATATAAGTCATTTTAAGTTAGAGAACCATCAATGTATACGTAGTACAGGCAACCCTTCACACGTGCTTTGTTACAAGTTGTCCGTACTTTTTAAGGAGCAAGATGCAAAGAACTCCACCATCGGGGGAAAAAAAAAGCAAGGGAAGAATCACCATTGGGCCACTCAAATCCACAAGTGACAACTTCAAGAATGGAGGAAGAGGATGCACGTAAGAGAACAAGGGAGGAAGCATCACCAGAGGTTTAACCTCTGAAAAAACAATCAATCACGTCATCATATGGATTTGACACAATACATCAATGCGGAAGCGAACTAAGTTACTTAGAAAGCTTTCTAGACTGGAAAAAGATAGGAAAGGTGCATTTAGACAAATTAAAGAAAATAACGGTGGTTTGGGTTAAAGACAGAACACTGCTGCAGCAAATGGAGAAAATAAATGAAGAACTTCAGGGTAAACACAAAGATATCCAAAAAGAAAAATTAATGGTTGAAATGGAAATCATGGGTGGACACAAAGGCTCAAGATTAGAAGATAAACAAACAATCGAGAATCTACAGGAGATTATAAAAGAACAGAAAAAAGAAAAAGGAAGGATAAACAAGAAATACGACAGGAAAGGGATAAACAAATACAAAAAAATGGAAAGCGAACTAAAAGAAGAAAAGTTACAACTAAGGAAATCAGAAGACAAAGGGAATCAACTAGAAAAGGAAAATAAAAAAAAAAAAAAACTGAAGGAAGAACTTAAGGAACTTGGCTTAATGGTAAATGATACGCAAATGAATTGATTGAAACAAATTTTCTTCTTAAAAGAAAAAGAATGGGAAACACAACCATTAACGAAGAACTGGAAGAGATTGCCAAAATATCGACAACCTAAAATCAGACAAAATGGAGTCAGAGGTGCTGAGACAGGGAAGGAAGATAACCGAAAAGGAGAAAAAAAATATGGAGGTATCGGCAAAGACGAAACCCGCACTAATATTTAGGCCAAAAGAAGGGGAAGCTACCAAACAGACAGTACAACGATTAGTGAAAGTTGGAACTCAAGGAAAGAAAAGTTGGAGATAACAGGAATGAGAAGTACGAAGGACATAGTAGTATTGGAGGTGGCTACCAAAGAAGACATAAACAGAATCAAATCGAAAGAGGAAATTAAAAGGAACTTCGACTTTGAGGAAAATAGAAAATGAAACCCCACTCATGATCGTCAATGGTGTTCCGTCCGACCTAAAAGATGAAGAAATCCTGGAAACAATGACTGAACAAAATTTTGAAGATAATCTTTCGGAAATAGCAGAGCAAATTAAGGCCAGATTTCGTGCAGGAAAAAAGAATCAAAAGAAATGCCACTTAGTAATTGAAGTATCCCCAAATATTAGAAACTATTTGATAAATAAGTATAAAATCTACATCGACTACGAATCACATAAAGTTAAGGGCTTCCTGGTGATGCTAAAGTGCTATATCTGTCAGGAGTTTGGGCACATCGCAAAATATTGTGATAATAAAGATAAAGTAAGATGTAGACACGTGGTACACTGAGGCACAAAAGTGAAGACAGGCGAAAAGAACAAAAACATCTGCGTTCTTTGCAAACTAAGACACAAAAAATGCCAAACCACAAACACTGAGGAATGCGTATCCTATAGAGTAGCCCGTGAAAGGATAATTAGTAAGATTAATTGAATCGGTCATTGCAGAAAGGGCACATGTTCTGTATTGTTAGTATAGAACATGTGCCCTTTCTGCAATGACCGATTCAATTATGGATAAATATACGGAGTGCGTGAATGTGTGTTTGTGCCGTTCTTTTCGGACCGTACACTTCCAGGAACGCTGGTATTCCACGTGCCCCGGAAAGAAACGTTTGAGTGAATGTGGGCTCGACACATTCCCGGCACAGACCGGATTGGAACTCCGGATGCGTCGGGCCGGAGTGAATTTTGCGTTTCGGTGGCAAAACAACAAACAAATATACCGTGTATTAGGATGAGTAGTAGAAAATGGATCGATCTGGAACATATGAGGCCAACATAGGCTAACATAGACCAACTCAGGAGCCCCTGGGAAATCGAGCATCGTGAACCGTCGACCCACGGTCTTTTACGACCTCCATTTTAGGGGTGAATTTGTTCCCTTTTATGAGCACTTTTTAGGGGGTGTACTCGTTCTCTTTTATGAGCACATTTTTAGGGGTGAACCCGTTCCCTTTTATGAGCATATTTTCCCACCCCTATTTTAACTATGAACACATAGCAGAGCAAGACTCGTTCTTTTACGAACACACAGCAGAGCGGATCACCCATATTTGAACATAGCACAGTATGGCTCTTTAATCACACAGAGACTACGAAACATAGCGAAGATTAAACATAGTCCATTTTAGGGGTGTAATCGTTCTCTTTTATGAGCATATTTTTCAACCCCTATTTGAACATAGCAGAAATTACATAAGATTATGTAACATAGCAAAGGAGGGGGTGTATTCGTTTCAACCCCATAGCAGAGCAGAACTATGACTTATTTTCCAACCCTTATTTTAACATAGCAGAGACTACGACCACACACAGTATTCGTTTTTTCAACCCCTATTTTACCATAGCAGAGAATACGAACACATAAGACTACGAAATATAGCAGGGGTGTATTTGTTCCCTTTTATGAGCACATTTTAGGGGTTGTACTCGTTCTCTTTTATGAGCATATTTTCCAACCCCTATTTGAACATGGCAGAACATAGCAAATTCGTTCCACCCCCATTTAAACATATGACTTACTTATGTTAACATAGCAGAGATTATTTTCTTTTACGGGGGTAGCAACCCCCAACCCTCCTCCTTTCTCATCCAGGGCTTGGGACCGGCAATGGCGGAGTTTAAAAAAATAACATCATACTCTTATAAATGAATAAAGCATAATATCATTAGCATCAATAGTGGTAAGTGAGAATTTGTTTAAGAAATCTTGCAGTGAATAACCAGATGGACGACATGCTAGATATAAAAAACAGTAATGTCCACAAAATTGAGATAAATCACCTTGAATACGTCGATTATTCCATGTATAATACAGGCAGTTTCGTTTTAAAAACCTTATATGATGTTGTATATAGGGACGTATACCATAGCTATCGAAATACTCTCCCACACACATATTAGATATATAAACAGCAACCCAATGTTCACCAGGCCTATCAGTAGAATCAGTATTTATAATTATGGCGGCTGGAAATGTATGAATAAACAAAGATAACTCATCTGCAGCATACACACCAATAAAATGATCTTTAGGCAAATTTTGTTGTAATGCTTCATAAAGTTCAATTGTATTTAACATTTTTTAAAAATTAATATATATTTTTCTCTGGAAATCAATTTCTAATTCTGAAGAGAATTCACCATAAATAATTGCTGTTACAGGAGATGGCAGTGCTTCTTTAAAATGAACCTCTAAACGTACACTTCCTTGCCGTTGTGGACTAGTATGAAATGCAGCACTTGCGCTAGAATCGGGAGTTAAATCAAACACCAGTAGAGTATAACCATTAGGATATTCGGCAAGTGAAATATCATTACCTTGATTAGAATAATAAATACCTGAACCTGTAAATAACGTAGAATATGCTTGTATATATAGCTTATTATCAAAATCAGGTTGTAATGATTTGGATGGAACAGGCGATCCATCAACATACACTGTAAAAAACGACATATTAAATGTTGAAAATTGAACGGATTTGTTTGAAAGTACCATTGAAAGCAGCATTAGTAACAAAACCAATAATAATATGTTTAGGCACTATGCCTGAAAACAGATCTGGAAGTGTACTATCCATAATTCCTTGTGGCAGAGTTTCTGTCTTCACCTGCACTTTTGTTAGAGGATATTTTATTCTAAATTTAGGATTTTGTAATACTTTATTTTGTGCTATTTTAACTGCTGGTGATACATCAACCCTTTTCACAAGCAATGTTGCATCTGCAATTACAACTTTTCCATCAGCATCTGCGTCACCCATTAGACAAAATGTAGGTTTAGCTGGAATTAGTTTAATACGCAGTTGTACACCATTCAGTAAAAATTTCTCCTGATTGAAAATATCAGCATGAATATAACCCAATAATTCAAATGACTGACTTAAAGTAGTGAGAAGAAAACGTTGTTTAAATCCTAAATTACCATCGGCCACACTGTCCATATGCCCTGCAGTATCTTTAAACCACATTGATGTTTGAAGATGCGTTGATTTAGCATTAGCATTATAATTTAGTAGTTTTTCAATATATGATCGATATGGATATGTATGTGAAGAGTAGGAAATAAGTTGATTATTCAAATATAATTGCACTTCACTAAACATTGCATTGAGAAAATCATTTACAGGCCCAATTTTCTTATCGGCAGAAGTTAAATTAGAACCATCTGATTTAGTAATTTTACCTTTAATATATAACATTGTGTGCGGTAAGTCCATATAGTCATCCCCATGACCGGGGACAACAAATTCTATTGGTGCATTATCAGATATTGAAGCCACAGGCTTATATGGAACTATTTTTTTTACCTATAATACTGGTTTGAGTGGGTAACCCAGCAAAAAATCTAATTCTGATTTCATACACTCAAACTGCATTTTCGTTTTTTACTATTAATATTTACACATGGTAAAATTTACAATACCGTATTACGTTTGCGAAAATGTAATTTTACACATACACTGCCATATTGGAAAGGAAGTGGATTACCTGGACTATCTCTTAAATCAATAATAATTTGATCAAATTGTTTACGTTGCACGGTGACATAATGAGGATTGTCAAAAATATGTACATTATTAATACCATGCTCTGTAATATTTGTATTTATAATACGTAACAATGGAACTATGATGTCACCTACCATTTGTGGTTCTACAATATCACTGTAAATATACATAAGTGTAGGTAGCGATTTTTGTAAATCAGGTGGATAACGAGCATGATGAACAACTGCAATATCTTCCTGCTGTATATGATCAAACCCTAGTATTCTGGTTAGTTCAGGAGATAGGCGTACTTCTATATGCTTCTCTTGATCTTTTATTACTCTATTAACCTCAATTCGTTTTACTGATGCTTTAACTTTTAATTGTAAATTTAATATATCACTTTTATGATTAATTTGAGATAGAATATCATCAAAATGATAATAGTGGCCTGGTAAGATTTGAGTTATGTTCCAGTTTTTTGTATTCATGATACGGTAATAAATATTATTTGTATATTTGGAAACATTCTGAAATGAACTTGTATAATGTACTTCAACAACAGCTGTTTCCCACACTCCCTTCTCCAGTACAATAGGATGATATAATTTAGTAGTATAACAAGCAAGAGTATTTTGAGGAAAATATTCCATAGAACTATTGCTAGGAAGTGTGAGATAAAAACTATCACTTTGCCCCATAATCAAAAATATCTTTGGATCTTTTTATCCGCTTCACACCACTAAAATGAACTTTCTTTCTTTTTCTTCCAGATCCTACCAACACCTGATTTAATTTATTTTGAGCTTTGTTTTTTAAATTTGTTTTAGCTTCTTGCCACCGATCTTGTAAAGACTCTTCAATAGATCTATTATTATCTAGTACATCTCCTGCTACATTAATTCCTGTACGTATCAACTCTTTACCAACAGTTTTTGCACCTTGTTTTAATAAAGGAAATACAGTACGGAATAAACCTCCTAGAAAACTACCAATGCCATAACCTTCTTGATATGCTGTATCTTTATACATGTTATAACCACCTCCTGCTTGATGCGTATAGTATTTAAAGTATGGATAATTCATCTTTCTTTCTATATACTCAAAAATATCAATAGATTACAATAGAATATTAGTATTATTGCTTATAAGTACGCCATTTGCGTTTACGGGGTGGAGGACCATCCTCTTCGTTCTCATCATCATCATCGTCCTCTGTTAGTTTTCTAATATATGCTATTCGTTGAGGATTACCAATGTACTCTAAGGGTATATTGGCTTTTGCTAATAATGTAGCAAAAGGCTTCCAACCGGCAACTGAAATATTTTTCTTACGACATCTAACAAAATCGGATATCAAATCCACTATATTTGCACCTGAAATTAATTTATTATTAATATTCACATTTCCATTATCATCCCATTGAATATTAGGATTTTGTTTCAATTTACGTAATAAAGGTCTTGCTTTACGTTTACAAATTTCAGGGAGAGTAGATATTATTTCATCCTCCTCCTCCTCCTCCTCCTCCCCTTCTTCTTCCTCCTTTTCTTTATCAATAGTAGTAGTAGTAGTTGCTGTTGTAACTGCTGCCGTTTTTGAATTATATTTAAATATTTTTGTAAGACTTCTCTATATCTTATCCATTTTTCTTCTGCATTTAAACTTTTATTATTTAAAATTTCTTTCATTTCATCATCAAGATTAGATATCGTTTGATAATGATGTAATTTTTCTGGTGAGATTAAAATAAGTTTTTGTGCGTTTTGCATAATTACTTAATTAAACTTGATAATATACCTCCTAAAATAAGTGCAAGCAATGCGGTAAGAAAACCACCTTTTTGTATAATTATTTGTTTTTCTTTTGTTTTAATGACGGACCTTTTTCACCAAATATCTGTTCCTTTTTATATTTTTTAAATTTATTTATCTCTGTTTTATTTAATGGAACATTTCCCTGTAATACGTAAATGAACATTCGCAAATAGAGTGAATTAAATCAGGATCTGCATTTTGTAAAATTGCCTTACGTGCTTTCGGTTTTGACCTTGCTAAAAGTTTTAACAAATGTGCATTTTCCTTACTAATCATTTTTTACGGCTATTATAGCACAAATAGTTGTTAGAATATAAACCATATTGCAATTATTTTTTTACAGGCACATAAACATAATTAAAAGGATGTGTTGGAAAGATATTTGTTCGAACTCGTAGCTCATCAGGAGTATTTTGTTTTAAATCAAAAAGTAAATAACCATGTGCAATTCGAGTTGCATCTTGATATGCTTCTTGAATAAATTTTGTATTACCTGGATACAATTGTCGTGCCAGATAATTAATTTGAGCTTGATCTCTAGGATTTTTAAAACAAACAATATAATGGCAATTTAACGAAATATCCCGCATTCCTTTTTGTTGATGAAAAATATTCTGTTATAAATATTACACTTATATTTCTATGATGGTTACCCTTAGTAAAATATCTACAATCCGATGGTCACACTCACGCATTAAATCATCAATAATTACAAGATGTGGACCTTCGTGTGCTTAAAATTCATTATTTTGAGATAAACCTTCTTTAAACGTGCAGCCTAAAAGAGTATCATACAACGGCTGCCATTCACCATAACACCATACATTATTTTTAAATAACTTACTATAATGGTCAAGAAATGTTTTAACAAAATATGATTTTCCACTAGGGATGCATTCGAGTCGAGTCGAGTCGAGATTTAAGCCTGTCTCGACTCGACTCGAGAAAATGTTGTCTCGACTCGTGTATCGACTCGAAAATATGTTGCTGTCTCGACTCGTGTCTCGACTCGACAGTCTCTGTCTCGACTCGACTCGAATTCGAGTCGAGACGTCTCGAAATTCGAGTCGAGACAAAATATACGAGTTAAAATATACACACACATCAGCCAGACCGTTATGACTACCTACCTAATTGTTAGTATATCCACCTTTTGGCATGAATAACAACGGCAGCGCGTCTTGGCATGGTCGCAATGTTCCTCGGTGGGTCGCTGGAGAGAGTTGGCACCACATATGCACACATAGGTCATCTAATTCCCGTAAATTCCGGGGAGGGGGTGATGCACCCTCACGTCACGTTCAATCACATCCCAGATGTGATCGATTGGGTTCAGATCCGGAGAGTTTGGGAGCCAGCACATCACTTGGAACTCGCTCCTGTGTTCCTCGAACCACTCCATCACACTCCTGGCCTTGCGACATGGTGCATTATCTTGTCGAAAAATGCCACTACCGATGGGAAACATGGCCGTCATGAAGGGGTGTATAGTAGTCTGCAAGCAGCGTGCGATACCTCGGCCGTCATGGTGCCTTGCTCAAGCTCCACTAGACACATTGATGCTCACCTGAATGTTCCCCAGATAATAATTAAGCCGCAGCCAGTTTGTCTCCGTCCCGCAGTACAGATGTCAAGGAGCTGTTCCCTATGAACACTACGGATTCGCACCCTCACATCGTCATGATGAAGAATATATCGGGATTCATCAGACAATGCAACGCTCTGCCATTGTGCCAAGGTCTAGTGGCGATGGTCACGTGTTCATTTTAGTTATAGTTGCCGATGTCGTGGTGTTAACATTCGCCATCGTTAGGAGTCTGTGTTCAGACTAGTGTTGTGAAGGTCTGTGAAAAAAACGGAAATTTTGGGTTAAAAAAACAGTTTTTTTACTGTTATTCCGAGCTGGGGAAAAAACGGAAAATTTGTTTATTATCAGAATCATCATTTAATCACAGAATCATTTTAGTTAATATGTTAAATCAAACATATATTTCATAGAGATATCTTGATTGTTCTATGTAAAATTCCGGAAATTTTGAAACCATTAGAAAAAATCGTTTGTTCGGAAATATTGGCAAAAACAGGAAAATGTATTTTAAAAACTATTTGGTAGCCTGATGCTAGTAATCTTACTTGCTGTAACATGTCTGCAACATATACAGTGGGAAGTCGAAAATCCGAACTAATTGGGACCACAGGTATTCTGATTTTCAAATTGTTCGGATTTTCGAAAATGACCAAGAAAATGCCATTTAGGCTTACATACTGTACGGTATGTTCTTCTATCGATACAGTGGTTATTCAGTACATACAGTAATTACAATACCGTACGTAAGGCTACTTACATTTAATGTTTCTGCAGAACTTGCTTGTACTCTAAATAACACTGTTCTTGTAAGTCACACTTAAAACTTATAGGCCTAAGAAAAAATAAAAATAAAAATACATGACAAACAATTACATATAAATGAAATTTTGTAAAAACACTGACTTCACATAACGTCGATGGATACGCTATTGTTTGTTTATCGCTAGCGTTAAGACAAAATGTAAAAAGCTTCTAGGAACCGCATTCGGATTTTTGACGTTAGGATTATCGACGTCCTACTGTATATACAATGTATTTCGCTAACGGAAAAATACTTAAAGCAACAGGTTTTAATTCTACTTTACACATATATACCGCACAAGTGAGTAAATTTGAGCAGCGAGAAATATATTAAATGAAACTTCCGTTAGTTATTATCACAGACTAGCAGAATATCCATTGTTCGCACGGGGAAAATACGTTTCATTTTGGACACAAAGAGCACCAAAACTGTCATTAATGAACTTGTGGAGCCCCAAAACTATGAATTTGACATTAATATCGATAATTTTCAATTATCTTTACATGTCACCATCCTCCTTAGAGTACTAATGGGGCTGAATTTGTGGATTTAAACGGCATCTTCTGCTCTTCTCAGCGAGTATGGATTCGAGGCCATTTTCGATCATATATATATATATATACAGAGGCGGATCCAAGGGGGCTATAGCCCCCCCTTCACACTCAAGTATACACTGCATAAAATGGGCTTCAATCCTGCTTTACACTGGATAAAACTGCAAACTATGGTTTAGCCCCTCCCTTGATCATATCCTGAATCCGCCACTATATATAT
Source organism: Thermobia domestica (assembly GCF_964235325.1). NCBI lineage: Eukaryota > Metazoa > Arthropoda > Insecta > Zygentoma > Lepismatidae > Thermobia > Thermobia domestica. The sequence goes on along the minus strand of NC_137458.1, from coordinate 117,311 downwards.
CGCTATACACTATATTATACTGTATATAATGCTCAAAAAAATTAGGGGTTCAGCTGAAATATCACACAAGACCTTAAGATAGCGTATGAATAAGCTTGTGTTTGACTCATATATATCATACAAGAAGGAATGCTTTAAGATACACTAGAAAAATGGGGCACATACTGGTGTTGGGGCACGGAAAACCTTGTTCACATGGCTCATGACACAAGACGGTTATGTGTGCATCTCTTGAACTGCCCATAAACAGGCAAAGCAACAACACTGATTGTTCCTTAATATGTCATATGATCACTTCGAATAGCCAACAGAGCCTCGCACCTGCGTGGCATGGATTCAATCAGATTATCGATGAGTTCTTGGGGGATGTTGTGCCACTCATCCAGAAGAGCGACTTCCAGCTCTGGAATGGTTGTTGGATTTACTGGCCTAGCGGCAATTCGTCTGCCAAGCATATCCCAGACATGCTCAACTGGAACGAGATCCGGAGAGCATGCTAGCCACTTCATCCGAGCGATACCCTCAGCATCTCATCCACTAACCGAGTTCTGTGAGGACAAGTATTGTCATCCATAAAAAGGAACGAATAACCAATGGCACCAGCATAAGGAAGAACAAGAGTTTTCATGATCTCATCCCTATATCTGAGAGCCGTCAAAGAGCCATTTCGGATGATGTGGAGCTCAGGACGCTCACCAATGCTGATTCCTGCCTACACCATCAGTCCACCACTATGATACTGGGATCTTTCTCGCACAAACATGGAATTGTGTCGTGTTCCACACTCTCTCCAGATGAAAACACGTCGATTATTAGGCTCTACACTGAATCGAGACTCGTCAGAGAACAAAACATTGCTCCATTCATTGCGTCCCCACCCACGATGTTCCTCTGCCTACGCTCTTCGATCAACACGGTGTCGTGCAGTTAATGGGACACACACCATAGGCCTACGTGCGTAGAGACCACCTTCTCGAAGGCGATTGCGGACCGTTTGAGTAGATATTATGCGTCCTGTTGTTGTTCGGAAGGCTCGCGGTAGCAGAGTTGTATTCTGGTTTCGACGGGCTGTTAACAACAGATAACGATCGTCTCTGGCTTTAGTTGCTAGTGGACGGCCCTGTCCTTGTCTTCTTCGAACACTTCCAGTTGTTTGAAATCGATTCCACAATCGGGAAATCACACTTTGTGCCACTCCTATGGCATGTGCCACCTCCCGCCATGACTGACCAGCTTCCAACCTCATTGGGGGCCGCGGTGGTTCAGTGGTAGAGCGTTCACCTCTGGTGTTTGGAGTCCCGGGTTCGATTCCAGCCCCTGCCAAGTAAACTTTGTGGTGTACAAACACCGTGTGCGTGGGTTTTCTCGGGGTTGTCCCGTTTCCTCCCACTTTCTTCATTCCACCCTTTCACTCATCTCTCATCATCACCGTCTCCTTTAGCCTAACCGGCATAACCGTGGGACGTAGAAACTTAAAGATTTTTCCCGGTCCGCATAAAATTATAGCTGAATTTGCATATCATCGCTAATGGAATTGTCACCATTGATTTCAGCGACTGCGAAAACTATGGATTTGACACTAATATCGGTCATTTTGGATTACTTTTACTTGTCTCGGTATCCGATCCCCCCGGTGACCCCCGGCCCGAATAGGGTGAATTTGTAAGTTAATGTGATCAGAGTTTTCAGCGACCGCGAAAACTACGAATTCGACAGTAATATCGGCCATTTTCTACCACTTTTACATGTCCCTGTAAGCGCCCCCTGAGACCTCCTGGTCCGAATTAAAAAAAAAGAATCGTCTTGATCTGGGGCTTGGGCCAGGGTACCCCTGACTAAAATTTGGTAACTCTCGGTCCACTCGTCTGGTCCCCAGACCGCATACAAACAGACAAACACAAACAAACTATTTATTTTATTTATATTAGACTAGATAGATTCTTGCAAATTATGCCAGATTTTCATATTATCTTTCCGAACTAATTTTAAAGACCCGCTCCTACTTATCTTTATATGTATATACGCAGTATCTCTATACATATCTATCTATATATGTATATAACAAACGTAGGAATTACATCCTCAATAACCTCCTGGAGGACCCCTTTCTCAAAAAAAAAAAAAAAAATGCTGGGGAAACACTTGTAGAAACTTCATTTTTCGTGCCAGACAATTACCGAGACCTGGTGAACAAAAAAAAAAAATAGCGATCGAATTAAAAAAAATAGTTCTCCATAATAGTATTCACTGAGAATAATGTTATAAAATTTAAATTTTATGGGTAAGTCAGTAGACTTTGAATACATCCACATCGTATCCACTAAGTTGCGAAATTGTGTACCTCCAGACATGGGCGGCCGAAGAAAATTTTCTAGGGGGGCATCTTCAATGTTTGCTATATTAGTCTGGCATTTAATGTGCATGATTTGTTATATTACGTGTACATTTTCGTGAGCCAGGGAGGTTCATTCTTATCAAACACGGAGATTAAGAAGGAGCAGATCTACTTCACAAAATATAATAAAAACATCTCTTTCGGATTTCTATCATCCCGCAGTCCAACCCCGAGACGGAAACATAAGAGATAGGCTTTTTGTTTTTAAACAAGATAACGTGCCTAGCGAATGCTTTACATTGTGAAGATTATATTAGTGAAAATTAAACGAATATAATTTTACAACTTAATATACATATCACTTAATGTTGAGCTCCCCGTTGCTATGTGGTTAGCGTATGCGCCTTTCTCGAACGAGTTTTGATTCATGGTAGGAGCTCATGTGTTTCAAATCCGACTTTAAACTGTACGTTCACGTCTTGTAGAGCTTTGCTCCTGAAAACGACGCTAAACTATAATCTAATTTAATATTACTAAATATTAAAAAATAATGACTTACCAAGGTGACGTCAATTTGGCAGTCATCAAATCCATTTTATACTTTCACTTAATCCAGTGGATATTAATATAACAATTACAAGACACACGTCATCATCTTCTCATGTATCTGCATTATTTGATTCATCCATAGATTTGTTATTTGTACGCATCATTCATTTTTGCATTTTCGGGAGGGTTCAAGGTTCTTTCTTCATTTAAAGAGTCGGTTCTCTGTATTGGAAAGAGAATCAGGGGAAGAAATATATACAAAACATGCCGCTTCCGATGCAGCACTGAAGCATTTCTCTTAGCGGTCATACCCCCCTCCCCTCTCAAGTTGTAAAGTGAGAAGGGACAGAAACATCCCAGACACTCAGGGTTCAGTTGACAATAATAAAACTATGGGTAAGTAAACATCTTGTAGAGTCACGTTTTGCTTATTTTTGAACATTTCTGTGATTTCAACAATACAACAGCGGAAATACTAACTGGTTTTATTACTCCAACCATCGCTTCAACTAAGGGTAATTCCCAACGCTCAGTGAGCCATCTAAATTTTCGTTCTTTTTCTGTTCTCCAGAGGAAACAATGAGATTTTGCCAAGATGCTAAAGTCAAGATGCTAGATGCTAGATGGGAGTGAATTATACTAGATCTAGCACCAAGATGCTAGATATGGCTTCACTGGCGGGCTTCGATATCTACAGAACTTTCTGCCAAAGCATACAAAAAAACACAAAGCACAATAGTTTCGATAACATCTGTATGGTCCTTCGGTAGGCTACACATCCGGTAAGAAGCTCATTCCAAAGAGTAGTTTGCACTGCACCTGTAGCCGGCTAACAAAAGACTCGTAGCCGGCTTGTATAGATAATTGAGTTCAAATTTTCAAGTATCCATTTACTGAATGCCCATATCGTGTATGCATGCATTTGCATGCATTATTTAATAAGTAAATAAAGTACACACAATTAATTATGTCAGTGATAAACGGTGTTTAATTGAAAAAAAAAAAACCTCTCCAAACAATGAAGATTAATCTTAGACTGGAGAAATGATTATCCTTCGTTTTCATTATCATTTGGCCATGAAACAAACGCCTGGCAGATATACAACCCCTATATACAACTATGTGATGTTGGAATATATAACTCGTAGGGTATGATGCTTTACTTTTTCAAAAATTTCAGTACTTCTAGTGAAATGAAATCTTTAGTTTTACGTCCTACGGTTATGCCGGTTAGGCTAAAGGAGACGGTGATGATGAGAAATGAATGAAATGGTGGAATGAAGAAAGTGGGAGGAAACGGGAGAACCCCGAGAAAACCCACGAGCATGGTGTTTGTCCACCACAAAGTCCACACGGCGCGATCTGGGATCAAACCAGGGACCCCATGCACCGGAGGTGAACGTCCTACCACTGAGTCACCGCGCCCCCACAGTACTTCTTGTGTACCCCTATAAATGCAATAAAGAACTAATGGCCATGTTTTTTTTTTTTTTTTTACAAAAATATTCAATTAGAACTGGACAATTTACATAAAATTTGGAATCGACAAATGAAAACGGCACGTTTCTAGCACTTGTGGGTTCGAGGTCTCATTGTTGAAAGGATTGGAGACAAACATATAAAGTTTTCTGTGAGGAGAAACATATACGCGTAAATCTAGTATTTTAATATATAGATAATAATTGGAATAATTTTATTTTCGAGTGCTATTTTTTAATATTCGCAATATTGAAATTTTTGAACTTAAAATTTTCCCGTGTTTGAAAAAAAAAAGATATCATTACTAGTAAAATTAACCTAATACAAACATATTTATTTTTTTCAATTTTTCCAGAAAATCGAAAAAAACGTTTTTTAAAAAATACAGGTTCAAAATTTCCGGAAATTTGACAAAACTAGTTCAGATACACTTGTACTTTGCCCAGCATTAAACTCTGATCTTAGTTCCCACTCAGTTCGCCGCCTGTTCTGTTTTACCAATCTGCCCAGACTAGAACGTTCGACATCTGTAATGAGGTGGGGGCACCCAACCCCTCGACATTTGGACGTCTTTTCCCCTTGGTTTCGCCACTTGCTGAAGACAATCCCCACGGCACTCCTCGAACACCTGACAAGTCCTGCAGTTTCCGAAATACTCGTGCCGAGTGTTTCTGAGCGAGCACTTTCTTCAAAATAATATTAAAAATTATAGAAAAATTTTCGAGACATTCGAGTCGAGTCGAGATTTTTAGCAGCTGTCTCGACTCGACTCGAGTCTCGACTCGAAAATTCGAGTCGAGAAATACGTTTGTCTCGACTCGTCTCGAATTTTACAAAGTGTGACTCGACTCGAATCTCGACTCGAATTCGAGTCGAGTCGAGTCGAGATTCGAGACATGTCTCGACTCGTGCGCATCCCTATTTTCCACAGGCTGTAGGACCTGCTACCATACATGTAAAAAGATTTTTCCATTCCATATTTTTTCTCTCTCTATATTACAGATATATCACATTTTAAATAACGTTTTTAAATATTTTGCTTTATTTTCTCCTTTACATAAAAACACAGCGTTTGTTGAAGAACAAATTTGATTTAATATACTTTTTACTTGTGATACTGATAGACCTCGTGGTGATGATGATGATGATCACAATTTAACTAAGCAGCAAAAATTTAGTCTTGCTAGAATTTAAAATAGAAAATTCACCTTTTAAAATTATAAAATCTACAAGAAATACTTGTGATGACATGCTTCACCTATAAATTCTTGACTTTTGTTTTTTTTACAATAGAGTATGCTTTAAATCAATCCAAGAATTTTCACTTTTTGGCAGACCTAACCATTTCACATAGGCCTTATTATCTTTCTTTCGCAAAACTTTTTAAATTAAATATGTTTTTGGAAATTTCGTTAATTGTAATTCGTGTCCGTAAAATCTTCCTTCAATAGGTTTATTATTTGAGTCTACTAAGTGATATGTTGGAGGATTAGTGAAGAAAACTTTAGCAATTCGAAAAATTTCTGTACTCCAATTACGTGTGAAACCTCTATCAAACCAGGACGCCTAAGTTTACTAATTCTTGCATATTCACCTACCTTAAATTTACTTTTTCTTTTTATCACAGAAAACTTTGCAATAGATGTTTGTCAATAGATGTTTTTCATTTTCTTTTTTAATAGCGTCGTTAAGTTTCATTTTAATAGTGGAATGAATAGTATTATTATATTTATTTAGTAATTCCGGTAGAATGCCAATCCATTTATAATTTCCCTCCAGTGTAAATTGTTTCCACATTAAATTGCGTAATGTTCTATTAAATCTTTCAATAATACTTGCTTTCACATCACTGTACGTGGAATAATGTTTAATGTTATTTTTATTCATCGCCTTCTGAAACTCTGAATTATAAAATTCTCGATCCCTGTCAGTTTGTAAAAATTTGGGGCTTTTGTTTGCTTTTCTCAGTTCTGTTATAAATGTTTGTGTAATTTCTTTCCCAGTTTTATTTTTCACAGGAATAGCCCAAGCATATTTAGAGAATGTATCTATCACAGTTAATAAATATTTGAAATTTCGATTAATGTTTGCTAGACCTTTCAATTTTCCACTATTCATTTCAACTAAATCAGCTTGCCATAAATCATGAATTACTTTCGTTATAACGGGTATTCGAGGATAGTTTCGTCTTGCACCTTTATGTAATTCTGCAACTATTTGTTCTCGAACTGATTGTGACATATTTTTGTTTATCAATACTATTACACTAATATATATATATATATATATACAAAAACTAAAATATCATATTTACAATATACAAATCTCACATGTTAAATCTTTATTATGATACCCCCAAGGAACAGTGTGTATATTACAATTTAAATTTTTTTTGTCATCATACGGATCTAACGCTAATTTTGTTACCTGATTTGTTGTTAAATTGTGATATTTACTTTTAATTTCAAATTGTATTTTATGAAACGTTTTGTTTTGAAATGGACATGATTTATAATCGTAAAACGTAATTTGTTCTTTAACTACATTTTTCTTGATCCCTTTACATTTTTCAATTCTTTATTTTCATCAGTTTTTATTGCATAATTTTTTTTCTCGTAAACCAACATATTCGATGATAGGAACTCCACTTAATTCATCTTTCATTTTACCCAAAACGTGTTTATTTTTTGTGTTATATAAAGCATGATTTTCCGCATAATTAGAAGTATCAAAATTTTCGTACATGTCTTTTATATCTTTATAAATATCGTCGGTTTTAATGTAGTAAATGAAAGAGTCAGTATCCATGTAAGTAATACTAATCTTATCTCCATATCGAGGTTTCATTATATTATAATGGAATTCATACATTGCTAATTTTGATAATTCTAAAACTGTAGCTCCTACATAGATCGGTTTATTTAGAGTTACAGTTTTTTTAACATATGGAATAATGTAAGATTGTCTCCTAATTTTACCCAGTTTTGAAACTGATCTTGCGCTACTAATTTTTTACACTTCTTTTATTATTAATTAATTTTACATCAATGCGTTTTCGTACATTCTCCATTGTCTTTCCGTATACAGAATTATTTAATAACTTATAGAAATCTTTTTCAAATTCAATTGTAGCATTTGCACGACGCTGAGTATTTTCTTCTTTACAAGATGCAAGACATTTAGATTGACGAAACCATATTTTATGTACTTTTAGCAATATTAAATCTTGTTTTAGATAAAATTGTAATCCTCTATAATGCAAGATATAATTCGATTTCGATTTAAGTGTTAATAGTAATTTTGAGTATTTACCATTCGGTGGAATTTCATTAGTGGAGGCACGCGGAAAATCAGAATGTTATTCGTGTACATAATTGGGATACTCTAAGTGCACTTCTAGAAAAAAACATTCACTATCAGTGGGTCAATTGATAATTTTATTCTTGTCTTGCCAATTGTCAATTTTGTCCTCCCACCGAAAACCACCATATGGTAAATAATCAATCATTGATAGTCCGTGCAGATTGTTCACGTCAATATACAGTAAATAAGATTTTTCTTTTTCCGCATCAAAATCATGTACTTAGGGATTATTAGCTTTGGCATACCTTAATACAGCTTGTGTGATGCCTCCACGAATCGATTTTTCTACAAACATATACATATTGATATCTGATAAAAGTTCAACTTTTGTTTTATATAACATGGCTTGCCATGCCAAACCAGGTGCAGTAAAACAATTAATTGGGTCAATACTAAAAGCATTTAAACACGTCTTTCGAAAATTTTCCAACACATCTGCTGTGAGAAGTACATCACATTTTAAATATAGATCATGGTAGTCCCCTAAATTTTGACAATTAAACACATACCAAATCAGTTTTGCATATTGATAGTCGGTCTCGGAAATTTGTGTTCCATTCAATTTGCTATTAAACGCCTCTCTTCCATGAAATTCAGTTTCTTTAAATGTATCTAAATTTGTTATGTATTCATAAAAATAAGTTCCCTTACGGAGAATTAAAGGAAATTTATTTTTTTGCAAGAAAAATTTTGCTTTGTATATACGAATTGCTGACGTTTTAATTTTGACACCAAATTTTCGAGACTGTAAGGAAGAAATTTATATAAGTCTACAAAACGTAACTCGATAGGTCTACCATTAAAATTAAAATGTTTGGAGAATGTGATGTACTTCTCAGTGCTTTGAGCAATTACATATATATTGCCAGGTGTGCAACCTAGTTCTTTTACGAATAAATGTGCATCATAGGCAGATAAGTTATGGAAGAATACAGGGATAAAATTACTCTGACGTTTAATTTGCAAATTACAATTATTGCACACCGTGGCAATATATTTTCCAGTTAAATGGTTATGATGTTTAACTTTTCTATTGTTACTCATATATTTACTATCGCAAACAGAGCATTTAGTGGATAGATTATACTCTTGTAACTGAGAACTATTTAATGGTTTTTGTTGATCTAATATATTTATTATTTTTCTTAATTCCTTCTCCATAGCAGACATAAAATTAATCGATACATTTTCTCCACGATAAATAACTAGATCTGATTTTATATATTTGTTACTCCAACACACAATATAACCAAAACTGCATGGTATATGATCCTGAATTTGTCTTGTATTGGATCCAATTTGTTTATTTATCGGTTTCAATAAACTTTCGAAATCTGCAACAATTAAGACATCATTTTGTAATAATAATTTTAGTTTACGAAATTTTAAAACATCTCATTGTTTCGGCATGTTAATTTTGGTTGGAGTGTGTTCTTTACATAATTTCTCATGTTCATCTAATTTTGATTTGTTATAAAAAGATACTAAACATCGTCTACAAATAAATGCTTGATGAGTACCTAATTGATGTCTAACTATACCATGTAAATTTGTAATTAAAAATAATGAGAGTTTAAATACAATAAGTCAATATGTTTACCTACAGCTGTGTTTTCGCTTATACGTAACGGAAAAATTGTTTCATTATCATAATTAATGCCATATATATTAATAGAAATTTGTTCCTTAGTAAATACGGAATTATACATATGTTCAAATTTGTTTGTGTGTTACTTCAACGGGGAATTTTATTTTCGTTTTTTCAAATAACGGTAATAAAGTATTAATATATTGTATGTAATTATTTACACGATGTGGATGATGTTTTGTAGGATGTAATGCAGCTAGAATGCAATACATAAAACATCTATTATCGTTATTTTCAATATTTAAAACACATTTTGTGGATAAAATCCATTGAGGCAATTTTATATAAGTTTTTTCTTTATGACTTTTCAATAAGGCATTGAGATTTTTTATAAGACAATAATGACTATTGAAGTTTTCTTCACAATATAATAAATCAATATGTTTACCTAAAGATGTTTTCGCTTATACGTAACGGAAAAATTGTCTCATTATCATAATCAATGCTATATATATTAATAGAAATTTGTTCCTTAGTAAATACGGAATTATACATATGTTCAAATTTGCTTGTGTGCTACTTCAACGGGGAATTTTATATTCGTTTTTTCAAATAACGATAATAAAGTATTAATATATTGTATGTAATTATTTACACGTTGTGGATGATCTTTTATAGGATGCAATGCAGCTAGAATGCAATACATAAGACATCTATTATCGTTATTTTCAATATTTAAAACACATTTTGTGGACAAAATCCATTGAGGCAATTTTATATGTTTTTTCTTTATAACTTTTCAATAAGGCATTGAGATTTTTATAAGACAATAATGACTATTGAAATTTTCTTTAGAGTATAATAAATCAATATGTTTACCTACAGATGTGTTTTCGCTTATACGTAACGGAAAAAATGTTTCATTATCATAATTAATGCCATATATATTAATAGAAATTTGTTCCTTAGTAAATACGGAATTATACATATTTTCAAATTTGCTTATGTACGCTACTTCAACAGGGAATTTTATATTCGTTTTTTCAAATAACGGTAATAAAGTATTAATATATTGTGTGTAATTATTTACACGATGTGGATTATCTTTTACAGGATGTAATACAGCTAGAATGCAATACATAAAACATCTATTATCGTTGTTTTGAATATTTATAACACATTTTTTAGATAAAATCCATTGAGGTAATTTTATAAAAGATGGTCGGGGGATCATATTTACTGATTTTAATTTCTAAGAGATGGTTTGGTTGAGAACATGAAGACCACCATGATTTCTTAATTGCTCTGTTTTCTTGTTCAACTAAAATTTTATTAAATAGTTTTTCAATTATAGCATTCACATCTGTACTCGGTAAAATAATTTCGTTACCACTATTTACAAAGAATCTACATGTTTCTAAATCTACTGGTTTTACAAAAGTTGTAGCCAAAGAAAAATTTACTTTAAAAGATGTATTATCTTATTCCTGTTTTAATATATCTGAACAGTCTTTTCTTTTATTATTTAAAAAGCATCCACTATCCTCATTTAAAACACTATCACATTTTAAAATGAATTTTTTCAAATTATTATTAAATAGAGTATCAGTTGGTAAATTGATAGTATTTGGTTTAACCTTTTTTATGTTGCCATGACTTTATGTTGAGAAGTGAGTTTTTTAAATAACACAATGTTACTATAATAGTTCAGAAGTAAGTTTTTAAAATATGATATTATCGTTATAAGAAGTCTTACCTATAGATAACTAATAAATGCACACTGATATAGACACACACAAAAAATCAGAGCTTCAATGATAAGAAGTTTACACTTTAAACACCAACAAGGAACTGATTAAAAAGAACTTCTCGGTCAGTCTTTTATACCTTTGTAATTGTATTGCGCAATATTGCGCAATAGGGATGATGTCACCGAGTCACGGTCAGGGTTTAAATGACAAGACAGATCGCGAGCGATCAACATAAACCTTTGTGATTACATTGCGTAATATTGTGCAATAGAGATGATGTCATTGATTCACGTAAATTCTATAAAACAACTAGCAGTCATGCGTCTACCTCGAGCGATTAACACATACTATTAAATCAATATTGTCTGTTAAGGAAAAGAACTAGCACAATGTTCTTAAAATCCGGATGAATGACGTAATGAGAATTATCCACATATGTAACTGATAATAAAACACGGATAAAGTTTTGCCATCTTTAAATATTGTCTCCCCGTAAAAGAAAATAATCTCTGTTATGTTCAAATAAAGGTTAGAACAAGTTCACTCCTTAAAATAATCTTTGCTATAGGGGTTGGAACGAGTACACCTCCGCTATGTTATGTTAAAATAGAGAACGAATACAACTCTAGTATGTTAAATAGTTGTGTGTGTTCTTAGTCTCTGTGTAATTTCTGCTATGTTTAAATAAGGGTTGAACGAATACACCCCTGTTATGTTTCGTAGTCTTATGTAATATGTGCTATGTTAAAATAGGGGTTGGAAAAGTGCTCATAAAAGGGAACGAGTACACCCCTAAAATTAACTATGTTTAATCTTCGCTATGTTTCGTAGTCTCTGTGTGATTAAAGAGCCATACTCATTTATTAGCTGTGTTATGTTCAAATAGGGGTGGAACGAATCTTATGTATTATCTGCTCTGCTGTGTGTTCGTAATTTTTGCTATGTTCAAATAGGGGTTGGAAAATATGCTCATAAAAGAGAACGAGTACAACCCCTAAAATGTGCTCATAAAAGGGAACAAATACACCCCTGCCATGTTTCGTAGTTTTATGTTTTCGTATTCTCTGCTATGGTAAAATAGGGGTTGAAAAAACGAATACTGTGTGTGGTCGTAGTCTCTGCTATGTTAAAATAAGGGTTGGAAAATAAGTCATAGTTCTGCTCTGCTATGGAGTTGAAACGAATACACCCCCTCCTTTGCTATGTTACATAATCTTATGTAATTTCTGCTATGTTCAAATAGGGGTTGAAAAATATGCTCATAAAAGAGAACGATTACACCCCTAAAATGGACTATGTTTAATCTTCGCTATGTTTCGTAGTCTCTGTGTGATTAAAGAGCCATACTGTGCTATGTTCAAATATGGGTGATCCGCTCTGCTGTGTGTTCGTAAAAGAACGAGTCTTGCTCTGCTATGTGTTCATAGTTAAAATAGGGGTGGGAAAATATGCTCATAAAAGGGAACGGGTTCACCCCTAAAAATGTGCTCATAAAAGAGAACGAGTACACCCCCTAAAAAGTGCTCATAAAAGGGAACAAATTCACCCCTAAAATGGAGGTCGTAAAAGACCGTGGGTCGACGGTTCACAATGCTCGATTTCCCAGGGGCTCCTGAGTTGGTCTACGTTAGCCTATGTTGGCCTCATATGTTCCAGATCGATCCATTTTCTACTACTAGGATGTCATGGAATTAAATAACGATACGAATCAATACGAAAGATAATATCGTGACCATCCGCGACTTAGTTGCGTAGGCGCCACTTTCGGTTCCAGTGTGACGGCGGTGGGACACAACTGACCAGGGCCCACACTAAGTGCTCCGAGTGGATCCTGGGTTTCAAGCCGTTGTTCGGGAGATCGAGGATCTACAAAACAATGGAGGATCATAAATTAGAAACAAGATCATCAAACATGAGATAAACAAGGGATTAGAGGAGAATGCACGACAGGGAAGTGTAGTGAGTGTAATGAGAGTAGTGAAATAGCGTTAAGTTGTGTTTCACACACAGGAGTGTGTTAGTGTATAGTGTTAAACCTACAAATCAGTGTGGAGTGGGTTTAATAGTGATAAGCAATGTGTATGATCAATGATTTTGTTGAAGAATGTGGTAAATTCCCACACAGGAGAGAGTCAAATACAGGTGAAAACGAAACCAAACATGGACGAAACGGAGCAAAAGAAGAAGAGGGAATAGTACATAGAAGGCTAAGTATAACACTAGGTAACAAATTTTGACCAACTTTATGTTTATCTGATTTATTTTCTGTTTTTAATATCGTTGGGTGGTACTAATAACGTGCATAACATTTGTTTTGCCGAAATGTCAAAAATCGCCTTAAAGTTCGTCTTTAACCCTTAGAAATTGGGTAATTTGTCAAATTTTCCCTCCATTTTTCGTTAAATCATAATAAATAAGAAACCATTTGCCCTAACACAACCGTTTATGCCTTGCTTTTTAAGCAAAGGAATAGGCTTTTAAACTGTGTAAGTTTATTTGCAATATTAGATGCGAAAGAAAATTTATTCAACAAATTTTGAGAAAATTCTTAATTTTTCCTCAAAATAAAGTATTTCTTATTCTGGAGTTGGCAACACTGTTTGTACAGTTAGCCAAATTATATCAGGTATTTTTTGATCAGAAATTGATTCTGTAAGTTTTAAATTGGTATTCACGAGACGACACAAAATGTTGGGGACAAAATTAGAAATTTGGTTATGAAATCAACTGGAACTTGACAAAGAAAAATGAAGAAAGTCATTTTTCATTTCCGTGTAATAGTTCCTAAACCTCTATTTTCAACTAAAATATATTACATTTCTAACACTTTTCGTACGCAGAAGAAGTGGATATTAAATGACTAGTCTATATAAGCCACAGGTTTGGCCCGGTCTTGATTTTTATAGAGAAATTTAGTGCTCATTGCTACTTTACAATATGCTTCACTGAAGAAATTATGCAGAATTAACTTAGTCACTATGGAGTACGAACACTGCGTACAAAATAATAATAATAAAAAAAACTTAGCAAAAATATATCCACTTTCACTACATGCACATAATGCAGAACATTTTAAAAATGAGCACGCTTGCTTTCTCGCTTGTGCGAAGCTGACTTGTCATCAGAAATCAATGTCCAAATGTATGCGATATAGGTCAATCAAAGAATCTATTAACTCCCTATAATTTTCACTCCTATTTTTACCAAGAAAACCTTGCACTACCACCCTAAAAGCTCCCCACGCACTTCTTTCCTCTCGGACCATTCTATTCTGAAGTTCTTTAGACTAAAGCATCAGATGTATCTGTGGGCTAGTAAATACGCCAGCTGTGATTTTAGCGTCAGTTAACTGTGGAAACCAGTTTCTCTTAATATTTGCATGTTTGAACAAACCTCCTTCCAATATTTTCAATATTTATTTGTGCTAAATCACTTTTCGTTTTATTGTCAACACAATCCTTCCTTATAACAAGTGCGTTTGAAACGGGGCTGGCTAATAGCTTTTTGCTTGCGAGTTTGACAAACTCCCCAGTTAGGCTACTGCGGGGGTTGCGAGGTGCGAAGATTCTTATAGTTCCTCCTCAAGATCTATTATGTTTGCAGATCTTTTGCAAGCACGTCTACCAACAAAAACAAGTTTTCCAAAACAAAACGTTTTGAAACTGGAAATTCTCCACCGTCCCTCCCCCTCGGTCCTCGCCTGAAGGGGAATAGTCCGCTCCTCCAAGTCGCATAGAGGAAAGAAAACAAAAGAAAAAACTTGTGCCTTGCCTAAATGCGAGATTGCCAAGTGCTCATAACTATCGGTTATGTCAAACAAGTAAGATAAAGGCAGCTATGAAGACAGTAAAAGCGACCCCGTGAAGACTAAAGACAGATTGAGGATGTCAGTAGTTAATACACTCGTGTTTAAATGAGTAGAAATTTGGCAGCATAGATAGAATATTTTCCTTTTCATATTTGTATGGGTGGATGAGAGTTGGAGAGCAGTTTTTAGAAAAAGAGCATTAATTGGGGTGAGTGGGTGAGATTTTAAAGCGGACTGCAAGCCCTAAACTAACCAATGTCCTCGCAGAAACAATGTAGAACACACGGAACGAAACCCTTGTCCTTCTTCACTTCCCCCTTCCGCCTACTATCACCCACGCCTTTGGCTGCTTAAATAGGGCTAACACCCCTCTTACTAAAAAGTCTGTGAGGGGGAGTATTTCGATGGTTTCTTTTAACGCAAAATAAATCACATCGGAAAAAAAATCTTGTATTTAGAGTCGGACAGGAGTATGCTAGTGAGATCGAATTCACTAATCTGTTCGTAGTGTTGTGTGTTTGTGTATATATGTGTGTGTGTGTGTGTGTGCCGGTCTTTGTTGTTCATTGGAATATGGTTGCTGTAATTGCATAATTACGTGTCTGCCCCTTATATACGTGAAGTGACAACGTCTCTGTTGAATGAGCCGTTTTCAAAAAGAACTTTAGAAGCAAAGTTACTTGTGAAAAACATCGGAAGGCCGATTCCGACTCTCAATATAACACAAGTAATAAGAAGTGCGAAACGAACATTTACAAGGAAGTTTAATCCCAATTTGTACGAACAGCATAAGTGGTTATGTGCATGTGAAATTAAAAATGCTTTGTTTTGCTTTCCGTGTTTGTTATTCGGGGCAGGGAAAGATGCGTGGAGTAAAAAAAGTGTTGTGGATATCCAGCATCTGCACGAAAAAAAAAAAAAAGAAAAGTCGTCAGCCCATATAAAACACTTTCTTAATCTAACTGTGTTGGGAAATGTGAATATTGCTGCTCAACTACTGCTCAACTAGATGCTGGTTATAGGCTGTCCATTCAGAACCACAATCAAAAAGTGACGCAAAACAGGTACGTGCCCAATATAATTATCAATTGCATTCGGTTTTGTGGCGCCTTCGAACTGGCTTAAATAGGACATGATGAAACAGGCTTCTTCAAATCCAGGCGTATTTCGTGGATTAATTAATTTTAGTGCTGAACTTGACAGCGTTCTCAAAAGTCATTTAGAAACTGCAACAGTTTTTAAGGGTACCTCAAAAATTATACAAAACGAGCTTCTCCACTGCATGCTTGAAGTATGCCATGAAGAAATCACTCAGGAAATAAAACAGGCGGAATTTTTATCTGTCATAACAAGTGATGTAGCTAACGTATTTCAAATGGTGATTGTCTACAGGTACATTGTCAATGGCAAACCAGTGGAACGATTTTGGAACTTCGTCACTGTCTCTAAACACGACGCTCGCACTTTGGCTTCTTGTATTATTGAAGAAGTTGGTCTCCACATGGCAAATAATAAAGAGAAGTTGATATCACAAACATACGACGGTGCTGCAGTAATGAAGGGTTCTTCTGGTGGGGTACAGACTATTGTGAAAAAATATTGTCCAAGTGCTGCTTACGTTCACTGTCATGCTCATCAACTCAATTTGATTATGTTAAATGCAGCGTCGACTAATAGAAACGTCAAGATTTTCTTTGCAAATCTACCGGGTATTTGTACTTTCTTTTCAAATTCTTCACAGCGTACATCTATGTTGGACGACATAGTAAGAAAACGGTTGCCACGATCTGTTCCAACGAGATGGAACTTTAATTTGCGGAGTGTGAACACTGTTTATGAATATGGAGAAGAGCTGAATAGGTGCTTCGAAAAAATCCAAAATACAGACTTGAATAATAGTACCACCGACCAAGCATCCCGTCATATTGAAACCGTCATATGCGGTTCCTTTTTCCTGGTTTCTTTAAAAAAAAAAAAACTAATATCAAGTTCGGAAGATTCCTCTGGCTCTCCTTCCGATGACAATATCTCTGGTGGTTTGGGTACAGAAAGTTCGTCCTGTGTGGAACTGGAGCAATGGATGAAGGTAAACTATTCTATTTTTCTCCTATTCTTTCTGTTTTTATAGTGTGTCACATCAACTGAACAAAAGTAGCAGTCATTATGATGATTAGTAGTCTCTCTCCAAATTCGAGGAATAGCAAATGGCATCAGGAACGTAGTGTCCATTCAGGCTATAAGTCTTAGCCTATCAATTTATTTATACATCAGCCTGAAATGTTGCTTTTGGACATTGATACAATTAATTTTATTAAAATGGATTTATTTTATGATGCACTGTTTAAACATTACGCGAGAATAGATTGAAGCTTCTGCAAGAAGGCAGTGTAGGCTATGGGTCGCTAGCCTTCCGCCTTTCTCATGTAATTTTTAGAATGGGGCGGTGACAATCGCTTTCCTGTCACCCTCAGCAGACGAAAACCATTAGCAATACACAAATTTAACACGATGCAACGAACGTGGACGAATGTTGACGAAAGGCTAGCCTTTAGGGTGTTTGGGAAAACAAAAGCGACAGGACACGGTCTTGTAAGAAAGTATAAAAGAGAGAGACTATGAAAAATTTAGGAGCTCGCAGTCAGTAACAAGTTCTGAGAAAGAGAGAAAAAAAAGAGGAAGAGATCAAAAATCTTACTATGAATACTACTAATACATTAGGGATCTTATTGCGTACCGGTTTTCGTTATCGTAGCATAAAATTTGCATTTTAGTTAGCGATAATTGACATAGCAGTTATAATTGCTTGTTGCATTTTTTTTTGCGTTGCGAAGCGACCCGCAACTTTTGCGAAGATCGTTATGAATGAGGCCTCAGATGAAGTATAGTGCTTTTTTTTGTACTAGCTTTTTCGTAAAAAGTTCCTCTAAAACTAGCTTTTTCTGTAAACAAAAGCATCAATTGACTGTGAGCTGCAGCACTACTGTTTTCCATTAGTATGGTGATAGATGTTGTTGTGGGTGAAGTTTGTGTTTATGATTTGGAGAATAAAGACAGCCCTATTTCCGTTTTTATTTGTTCCTTTGAAATAGTAATACAGTGTATGTAAGGAAACCGTATATGTAAGGGAAATATGAAGCAGAACTACACTTATACTTTTCCTTGCATTGTATGAAAAATGCATTGCATGAATTAGCATTTTTCTGCCAAACATTACAGCCAGGTCCGTAGTAAGAACACTAAGAAGTAATTGTTTAAATAAGGGCGAGATAGTTTTTTTGGGGGGAGGTCGCAACTTGAATTCACTTTACACTCATATATACATACAAGGGCGGATCCAAGGGGGGCAATAGGGGCTATAGCTCCCCTTGACCCTCAGGAATACACTGGACAAAATAGACTTCAATCCTGTTTTACACTGGATAAAGCGGCAAGCTATGATTTAGCCCCTCCCTTGATCATATCCTGGATCCGCCACTGCATACAACAAACAATTGCAAGTTTCAGGGGACTGGGCCCTTCCTAGCCCCCCTCTAGCTACGAATCTAATTTCAGTCTATCTATTTCAAAACTTCACGCTACGTTACTGAATGGCATACACTTTCTGGTTCCCCGTAACCAACCTTCTAATGTAGAGCGGCAACTACCGCAACACACATGCGGAGCCCAATGTTTGTCTTGATCACCTACGGGCACTTGAAAGTAAGCTTCATATGCAACACAGAACTCTGTTCCAAGCACAATGTTATGTGTAAGTTGTTTGGGGCTTATGTAATATCCACAAACATAACAAAATGAGTCTGCTGACATTTTACGACGCCTACTTGTAGACGTTTTATGTTCCACACAGCACCTAGTGAAATTAAATCAAATGCCACTGATATAATATAGTTACCACTATAGATATATAGGTATGCAGCTGGCTTTTTTTTAGTGCTAGCTTGAAAGCTAACTACCTCTAAGAGGGGTACACCCTCTTTTACGGATGGGAAGTTATAGGGAAAGGTGGTTGCTTGGATTATGTGTGGATGGTCTATGGGAGGCTAGAGTACTGGGTTATATAGTTTTTCAGGATATACATTTATTTATTTATTAAATCAAAATAACATGGACATTATGTTCTTTGCGATCATAATCATTATGACATCGGTAGTGAATGGAATTTGGGAATATAGATATTACGAATACAATACAAATATTATAGTACGGTACAAAGATTATAATGCATAATATAAGGAGGGTATAAGAAGATATTTACGGACAACTTGGAAGAGATACATGGTGATGGAAAGGACAAAACAATGAGTGAAGAGAAAATAAAAGGCGTTAAGATTCTATTAATTCGGGAAGGAAAAGTATGTTATGAGCATGATAGATGGGATGATGTGCAGACACGTCATAACACTAGAAAGATGTTAAGTAAACGAATGCTGTTAACTTCTGCTTAGGGGCGACTCTAGGCTGATGGAGACATGGGGAAGCCCTGTTAATAACAGAGGAAATCACTGTGCAATATAAGATGGAAATATATGAGGTAGATAAGCATGAATGCAAAAGTTCTCTATGAGTGCACGAGCTGGATGATTAGGAGGTAATGTGTAATAATATAGAGTGAAGAGTAAGTATAGAGGTGTATAAGTATAGCGTGCTTAGTAGGGATGGAGTGTAAGATAATGAATAGTATCAAAGATAATGATGACTGTAGTGGTCGGTAATGAACTTGCAACGTAAGGCTTCAAGGTGATACTTGAGAATATGAAATAAATACGAGAATAGAGGTCTTGTGTAGGACTAGGCAATGAGATGCGATAGGCAATTCTAAATGCATGACGTTCGAGAATGACAAGTTTTTCGTAATAGGAGGTTGGTGCAGAGATCGAGGCGGGAAAACCATATGCCAGTACTGGCCTAAGAAAGATTTTGTAAGTGTTAAGAACATGATTCGAAGAGAGACCCTATGTGGTACCTGTTAAATGTTTCAGAAGATTAAGTCTGTTGTATGCTTTTGCCTTCACTGAATTGAGATGTGGTATCCAGGTAAGGAGGTGGTCGAAAGTGATGCCTAGGTAGGTAACTATTCTCCTAGGATGTAACGGTACGTCATTGACTTGTAAGGATAGCTTGGAAGGATTCCGATGGACCTTAGTAGGTTTTGCGGTGGAATGAATACGATGGCTTGTGTCTTGGCGGCATTGATGGTGAGTTGCCAAGTGTGGCACCAGTGCGTGAAACGATTAATTGATTCCTGAAGAGTAAGATTGATTTGTGCCATTGTGCGACAGAGGGTAAGAAATGCAGTATCATCGGCGTATTGGAATAAAGAGACGTTCGGAGGTAGCTCAGGAAAGTCAGCGACAAAAAGCAGATATAGGAGTGGTGGTAATGCTGAACCCTTGGGAACGCCTGATAACAAGAAGATCGGATGTGACAGCTGATCGTTGATGGCAACATAGACAAGACGGCAGGTAAGGAAATGAAAGATAAGCCGATATATGCAACAGGAAGTCGTAATTTGATAAGTTTATAGAGGAGTCCTATGTACCAAACTTTATCAAACGCCTTTTCAAGGTCGAATAGAACAATATAAGAGGGCTGAATAGAGTCATAATGATTCTTGACAAGTGACGTAAGACGAAGGAGTTGGTCGTTAATTGAATATGAAGGCCGAAAGCCAGCTTGATGTGTTGGAATGATATGATGATCGTTTAAGTATGGGTGTAATCTTTTAACCAGAATCCGTTCGAAAATTTTACTGAAAGTGGAGGTGAGTTGGATTGGCCTATAGGATGAAACATCGGATGGTGGTTTTTTAGGTTTGAGAAACATGAGTATTTTCGAAACCTTCCAGTCAGTGGGAAATAGACCTATGCGGAGAATGAAGATGCATATAAGAGCAAGTAGTGAGAGAAGAGTAAAGGGGCATTCTTTAATGTGTCTATAAGTGATGCCATTGAATCCTGCAGCCGTGTTTCTCTTTCGGCGTAGCACAGCGGTGATTTCATTAGATGTAATGGGAACAGTGAGAACATGAAGAGTGTGAGTGATGTTGGGCTGTAAGTGAGATGAATCAGTGTTGACTTGAGCAGTAGGATGAGTGCGGTAGGTATGATGGCGTAAAAATGCTTTGAAGATGATCAGCGAAAGCATTTGGTATGTCTAAATCTGATTGGAGCGGCTTGTCATGGACAAGGAGAGGATATGTTGTTTTGGTGGAGTTGCCACACAAAGCGTTGAAACGTTTCCAATAGAGTGTTGGATGTGATGTGTCCGCTAGATTAGTTCAGATTTTAATCTACTGATGTTGTTTATAAGCTGGGAGATAGTTCCGGACAGTACGCTGCAATTGGTGATGAAGTAGAAGTGCGTCAGGGTTGTGTGTGCAAAGGTAGTCGCGATAGCATTGCGAAAGCGTTGAACCAAAGCAAGATAATGGGGTGGAAGTTCGGGGCGATATGGAAAGGATGAAGATTGTGAGATATAGAGGGTAGATGAGTGCTGTATTGCTGTAGTGAGAGTGTCAATTTGTTCAGTAAGATCATCTGAAGTGACTGGGCCTTGGTAGGGTTCTATGGCTGAAGATATATAGTTACGATAGCTAAGGCAGTCGGCCTTGTCATATCAAGGTGTGATTCGAGAAGCCGGCAAACGTGTTGGACATGTAAGACCCATATGGTAGGTAAGTTTCATAGGAGCATGATCGCTACCGAGCAAATCTAAGACTGTGATAGTGCAATGAGTAGCTAATGTATTGAAAGTAAGTGCGATGTCTAGTGTGGTGTTTGAGATTGGTCGAGTAGGAGAAGGAAGTGCAGGTAGTATGCTAGTAGTATGAGTAGCGATGAAATCACAAAACTGAGTGCGCTCCTGGGCTGATAGACTTGAAGGTTTATATCTGCAAGAATAATGAAATGTTTGTAACTGTCGGATATACAGCATATGAGAAGAAGGCGGTTAGAATGGGATTGCCAGGTCGAAGGTAATTGCTATGGACTTGAAATAAATGGTGGTGGTGACATATTCAGGTAATTGTAGGTGAGGACAAGAGTGCTGTCTGTATGGCAGGTTATTGCGAAACCTAATAGCAGCTCCACCGTTAGCGCGAAGGGTTGGTAGTGTATAGTCATGTCTGATCAATTCATAGCGAGGGATTCTACACGAGATGGACTTTTAAAGAAACGTTTCGTTTAGAAGATTTACAGTGATATGCTCTTCTAATAGTACTGCCTGGAAAAGGTCTTTGATTTTAGGGAGTGAACGGGTGTTGAGGAATAAAAATTTTAAATACGAAGCGTATGAAGTTAGACTGTAGTTTCGTATCGAGTGGTATGGAAATGAACGTAATTATTTGAGTAAGCAGCACAGAGAGAAACGTTAAATGTTTGTTTTGCTGCTAAGGTGAGTTGTTGGAGAACGTGCTGTCTATGAAAGGGGTGAATGTTCTGAAGAGCAAGTCTGAAGAATTTCAGCAATGTGCCTACTGTCAGGGGATCATCAACATGCAGATCTGTGTTTGTTGAGGTTGATTGTGTTCGTAAGGGAGCCACTAATTCAGGATGTGCCTGGTCAGGAAGAGGTTTACTTTTACATTGTAGCTATAAGAAGGATGCTGATCTTTGCAGGTAGAACACTCAGGAGGGAGCTGCATATTCGGACAGAGGCGTGTTTGGTGTGGAACAGAGCAATAGCCACAAACAGCAGGGTTTGTGTATTGGGCCGTTGAATTGCTGTTGTACGCCTGACGTTTCTCACACCTAAGTGGCATAGGTGCAGGTGACCCAGAAGGTTGTACGCGGTGTTTGCGTTTATAGATGTATGCACCTTGGGTACGAAGACGGTAAATAGTTTCCTGTGATGGTGTAACGACACGCACCATGCAGGTGGCACCGTTGTTGTTACGAGTGCGGATGATTTTGTGAATCGTGTGCCCTTCGGACTGTAATTCATCTGTAATATCCTCATCTGAATAGGTAGGGTCCACTCCTCGAATAGCAACAGATAACATGTAAGGTCGCTTCGGAGGAGGAGCTTGTTTACGACGGGAAGTTGTGAGTTTGGTGAGGATTGATTGTTTACCGAAGGTTTCAAAGGATGCTTTGTTGCGAACAGCAGTGGCGAAATTTGGATCTGGAGATTTGAAGATATAACCGTTGCGTGTTTTTACAACTTCGTGAAGTGGGAGGCTAGGTAGATATTTTCGCAGTTGCAAGATGATGAGTTTCTCGTTAGAGAATTTAGAATCGTAGTATTGGAGTAGGAAAGAATTGAGAGATGGAGTACTGTAGGATGAAATAAGGATTTGTTCAGATGATTTGCGAATTACTGAAGTGCTTTCGGCTGCCATATCTGAAGATTCAGAAGTGGAAACAAAATGCTGTTTCTTAGCTGGTGGTAAATGTTTCAACTTGGCAGCAAAACTCGTATGACTCTGAGGAGATCGAGACCTCGTCCGAGTTGAAGTGCCAGAAGCTGCGGAAGCAATAGAGCATTCGGAGTTTTGGCGATGTCTCTCCCTGCGGTCCTTCCGCTTCTCTACCTTCGCAAAGTGAAAAGTGGGAACAGGGATAACAGGTGCCAAAAATTCATGACGGCATTCTGAGGATTGTCCAGAAACTAAGCCAGGGTCCGCCATCAGGTAAGCCGATAAAGGGGCACAAGGCCGTGCTGTGTAAGATGGTGTGATGCTGTGCGATGAATAATGAAAATTGTAAGGTGAGACGACCCGTTCGAATAGCCGTCAAGATTGAGTAGTTTCAGGTGCCAAACTCGTAGCACTAGACGCCCTTGGCTTGATCAGTCTGATGTACAGTGCTCAGAAGTAAGGCAAGAGAAAAAACCCGGGATAAGGAGCAGGAAGGTAGCAAAAGACAGTCGTACTGACGTTTGGTACGTCACAGCTGATAGATCGAAATAAGTATCGATCTGGAGTATGCAGCTGGCTATCCAAGTGGAGTCATATAGAAATTTACTGACTTTACTTAAGTAAAAGTTAATATTTTTTGTAAAAATAAGGGGAAAAATAAGAAATTATATTTTTCTAGACAGTTATTTTCATTCAAAATAAATGCTGTATTCAAAATTTGTAATCATAGAACGCAATGTTACGAAACGGAACTTGCTAATTAATCCACAAGAGTTTGTTGTGTGTTGCCATCTATGAACAGCCGAAGTAAAACCTGAAATTCTTCCTCTAAAATGGCGTTCCTGAACAAAGACGATTTTGCAAAATTCCTTTCAAACAATCGACATTTGAGGAAAACTAATACCAGATTCGCAATTAGCACGTCAAAATCATTCGGTAAATGTAAAAACATTAAGATAAACAATTCCTTGTTGAGCGGTGTAATCAGAAGCAATGAATGATGATAATAATGATAGAACACGTCAAGCTCAATTCTTGTCAGAGTAGATTATATAAGGAAGACTTCATCATTATTAGATAATGATAATTAGTAGTTAGAATCGTTTCTTTTTCTCTTTAAATTTTATTCTTTTGTTTGTTTGTTTGTCTGTTTTTCTTGTTCAATATGTTGTGGTTTCGCAAACCTAACCGTGTCTTCGTCCCTGTTCCTGAAAAATAAATATGAATGATGAAATAAAGTTGAAGGATGATATTGCAATGATGATAGCCCGTTTCGGTTCAAACCTTCAGGTGCCGAAACCGAAGATGCGCGGCTGAGCAATATAAAATTCCACCATTTCATTCATTTCTCATCATTGCCGTCTCCCTTAGCCTCGTTGCATAAGCCTGGGACGTTAAACTAGATATTTCATTTCAAAACATATTAGTGGTGTTCTTCTTCTAAAACTAAAGAGAACTGTAGTATTGAACATCGGTAATTCCGTACATAAGCCTATAGGTGCCGACTACATGGGTATGGCCTTAGCTCCGAGGCTCAAGCATCCGCTGGAATCTTTTGTCTGCTTATAAAATTAATATCAAAAATAACATTTTCATGACTTTGACAAAAACTTAGTGCGTGTCACCACAAATTTGATTTCATGGGCGGATGCTTATACGTTGAATAGTTGTTTATCAATATAACTTCTAGCCTCCTTATGCATACGACACATCGAAGATTGAGCGATATAATATTATGCAACAACAAATAATCCATATTCACAAGTGAGAGTGATTTGGTACAGTTATTTCAAATAAGTTAGAGTTCGATGCTGTTATTTTGTATTTCTAATATAGGTCAAAAGTATATAAATTGAGTTTACACAAATAAAGACATAGTCGTTTTCAGTTTTCACTCAAATTATTCTAAAATATTAAGAGGTTTGATTATAGTCATTATTATTTTAATTTCTCTCTCTCTCTTTTGGCCAATATTGCTTAACATATTATTATTATTATTATTATTATTATTATTATTATTATTATTATTATTATTATTATTATTATTATTATCATCATCGCTATTCTTTCATTATTGGCAGGTCACTTGCTGCAACTGAGAAGCTTTGATGTGGTCCTCAGCAAGTCTCTTCGTCTTGACGTAGTAATTTTCTGTTTTAATATCTTGCTTCAACTACACTCTCCTTCGCTTCTCCCTCTTTCGTTCCATCATACCCTCTAGCACACCCCTCATAATACAGTTCCTCCTCAGCTAATGTCCTAACTAGTTCCTCTTCCTTTTCTTAATTATATCTAAAATTCTTCTTTTCTCCCCTACTCCGACAATGTCTAACCCCTTCTCATTCGTTTCCCGTTCAACCCAACTAATTCTCTTCTTTTTTTCTCCACGCCCACGTTTCGAAAGCCTCCAATGTTTTCAATCGCTTTTGCGTAATGCCCATGTTTCTGCCCCATAGAGTACAAATTGGAATCAGCAAAACAAAATCTCAATATTTAATTGGAAGTTCGTTGAATACAAATATTAGCTAATCGTGGTTGAAAAGAAAAAAATCTGACGCCTTTAGAGTGTAAAAATAATTTTGCAATTAATGTTATTTTATTATTCTGTGTCGTCTTGATTTTCTTTCATGCGTCTCGGGGGTAGCCCTCCAATTTGGGAACCAGCGGAGTATAGGGTCTGTTAAAAATATAAAAGATTACCAGTGCTGTAACAAAACTCTCCGTGGCCCAAGTGCAAGAGGATATTTGAGGGCCCCACTAGCGAACGTATTTTTCAATATAATAGTAAAAGCAGCAAACACAATATTACACACACTCTCTCTCTCTCTCTCTCTCTCTCTCTCTCACACACACACACACACACACACACATATATATATATACAGAAATACTTTTATCCAAAGCAAGCTTAAATAATGAAATAACATAAGTTAGAAAGGATATTTTTACATACTACAGCATTTCACAATTTTTTGATAATTTTATAGACACACAGCACAATATCGTATCAACTGCTAAAACAATTTCAAAATAAACTTATTGTAATGGATTCAATACCATAAAATACAACAAAAATTTAATGTCGTTTCAAAAATAAGGAAATCAGCTTTAGCATCAGGAAAATCTGAAACAATCTTGTCTACATTTAAAAATGAAATGAAATCTTTGTTTTACGTCCCACGTTTATGCCGGTTAGGCTAAAGGAGACGGTGATTATGAGAAATGAATGAAATGGTGGACTGACTAAAATGGGAGGAAACGGGAGAACCCCTAGAAAACCCACGAGCACGGTGTTTGTCCACCACAAAGTTCACACGGCGCGAGCTGGGGTCGAACCAGGGACTTCAAGCACCGGAGGTGAACGCTCTACCACTGAGCCACCGAGCCTCCTTGTCTAGATTTAGCCTTGAAGAGTTTGTTTTCGTTCTAGATGTAATATAGCAAACTTTGTTGTGAAGTACTACTACTCAAGTAGTTCCTTATAAGCTTTAATTTCGAGAACGATAGTTCAACCGAAGCCACACTTACTGATATTGTTAGAAAAATTATATATGCGATAAGCACAGCAGGAAAAGACGTAGAATACCAACTTTCCACTAAGAATAAAGCTATTTCCCGAATTGTTCGAAGGTTACCTATTTCAGTCCCATTTTAATCTTTGAATACCAGTATTTGCCGTGGAAAATCTGAGCTTACATCACTACTGTACTTTGTAGCAAGGACATATCCAGATTTCTGAACGTCTTCCTCAGATGCAGAAAAAAATGTTGCTGGAGTGAGAAAAAAAGCTGTTGAGAATTTCAGTCATTCCGTGGAAACGGGTGCTAAGTTGTGACACAATATAATCCA
The DNA here is from genome assembly GCF_964235325.1 of Thermobia domestica. NCBI lineage: Eukaryota > Metazoa > Arthropoda > Insecta > Zygentoma > Lepismatidae > Thermobia > Thermobia domestica. The sequence continues at coordinate 90,233 of NC_137458.1, read as the reverse complement.
GAATATGGTAAAATACAGTGACACGAAATGTATGTTCCGATACATCTAGTCTACCATGCGTTGCCAGCACTAGTGTGCGCACGACATTGGGAATGTGGGTGCCAGATCTAAAGTACCAGTATATGGAATGTCGTCCTCCCCCTTTCCCCTAGCGTCATTGCATGTCGGCGACGCTCGGCACACATACAGACGGGAAATAATTTACACGTAATCTCTTCTCAGTTTGTAATAATTCTACATAAAAAAGTTTCTCTAATGGGGGTGCCAAGGCACCCACATTGCGCACGCCTATGGTTGCCAGTTCACCAAAATATTTCTTTGCGAACGGTTTGCGTTTCTCTTGAAATGTTTCTGAAATACTCAAGTCTATTATGGATTTTACAAGCTTGTCGTACTTTCCCCGAATATCTTCCATTTACTAAAGTAATTTCTTCGAATTTTTTTTTCCTATTTGCAGATCAACATCAGAAGTCTGCAAACTTCTGTAAGTTATATACATGGATATTAGGACCTTTTCCCAAATGACTAGGATCAACACAAATTCAAATATCTCTATCTTCTTTAATGCCTAAGCTACTCTCAACTCATCTGTTTCTTACTTGTCAGACAAATCGCAGTATAGTACAGTAGATAAAAAGGTGAATTCGAAAAAAGTGGTACAGAAATGATTTATGCCTTGTTTGAAAGGTTTATGTTTGCACTTCAACCTAACCAAAATCCCTCTTGGGAATATCAAGATATAACGTCATCAATATGGCCCCCAGTGAACTTCGCCTCACTACATTAAAAATTGCAATATAACCTCTACCGTTCATTAGAAAAGTTACATTTTCGGATCATTTCTTATACTTCTTGTAGACGATCCAAGAAAACTTGAACAAAACTCTTGTTCAAGACTATTCAAGACTATTTGATGAAAAAGACGTCAGCACTGACATCATTTTTGTCTTGAATTCAATAGTTTCGTTCAAGAGATTTCGTTTCTGTCCTGTTCTAAACAATTCAATTCAAGAGCATTCAATAGCCAATCAGCGCTCGAATTGAGTGCAGGAACATACAAAACAAGTATGATGGTGTAGTGAGACAGAGCAGCAGTTGTTGAATATTTTTTTTGGGGGGATGGCTAGAATGTTACCACTAATTATCTGATATTTAAAGTATTGTTATTTTTCTTGATAACATACACGATTTATGTAGTTACAGTGCTTGCATGCCCATAACTATTGTTAAATTTTGAAGCAATGAGAAGTATAAATATTAATTTGAGAATTTAACATACAAGAATATAGGGTATAGATTAAGAAACAAGAGTCCACCAAATAATATATATATATATATATATATATATATATATATATATATTGTAGTGCCCACTACATCCTTAAAAATTATTGGTTTGTACCATCTTCAAATTTAGTGCTCTTTATATTATGTATTTGGCCACTCTGTTAGAATGTTCCATCTTCTTCCGGAATTTGGCGGAAGTGACGTAAGTGAAGTAGTGAGAATGATGGCAGTTTTTGGATAGCGGGAATAGTGCACGAATCCTACGTGCATTTCTAATATTATTTTTGGTTAATTCAGAATTATTTGAGTCACTTTTATCCATGAAATTGGACGAAAAACTATAGGCTAAGCTGCTATGGTGTTTTAAAATTTTCTTTTAATTTTTTTCTTGCCTTTTCTTTGTCATTTGTTCGATAGCAAAGTGAACAGTTACATTCCTGCTTGTGTCAAATATGTGAGCTGTTTAAACTAAACTTCTACACTTCGTCCTTAGATAACTAGGAATGCAATGGATGTACCCGATTGCAATGAAATGAGCTGAGCGAGCTTAAACTACGTAATCATTCCTGGCCATTATGCAATAATAAATGCCATTTTTAATTGTTGACAGAAAAATCGCGTGAAAACTTTTTCCCCATGTTAAGTCTATGCAAGCGTTTTTCGATGATTATTCCTCGATGGTACATCGGATTTTTGATTTCGACCTATGTTGTCACTCAGCACGACATACTCTATCAGCGTGCTAAGTTTGGTTGAGATCGGCCAAACGGTCTAGGAGGAAGCGTTTTTCGGTCATTATTCCTCGATGGTACATCGGATTTTTGATTTTGACCTATGTTGTCACTCAGCACGACATACTCTATCAGCGTGCTAAGTTTGGTTGAGATCGGCCAAACGGTCTAGGAGGAGTTCGCGGACAACCAAACGGCTAACCCGAGTATAAGAGCTTCGCTTCGCTCAGCTCAATAAAAGTCAATATTATTTGTTCAGGTTTCTTCGGCATATCTTTGTTTCATGTTACCTTAGGTTAAGTTAGTAATTAAAATGTGTAGTAAGCTAGTGTGAGCATAGGGTTCCCTCTTGCTTCTTCGTATGATTTCGGAAGACGTAGCCTCGTTTAAGTCCGTTGTTATCCGTTCGCTTCCGTAAAGGTCGCATTTAAAAACTTTTTTTCATTTTTAAAAATATCCGAGTTTTCTTGTACTCAAAAACCAGAACAGGATGGCGACCCTGCTAAATTTCAGTGTTTCCACACTGAAGGGTGCTAGTGTCTTAGCACCTTTTGGCAGTTCGGGGCGCTGTAAGATATATATATATATATATATATATATATATGACATTTTTACTTTAATAAGACGTTTTGTACTGTAGTTAATTTCCGATAATAACATGTAATTGCGTACAGATTGATAATATATTCGGAAACTGAAGTACCCTGGAAATGATTACATGTTATTCTATTATAATATATGCAATTATTTCATCACAAAATTCACACGTAATATTTCAGAAGTTATTTCTTAAGGTAAGAGTTGTTTTCATGCGTGCAGATTAATTTTATGAGAGCTTTCCTTTAAGGTATAAATGCACATTCAGTCCTATGCCACATATACGAAAAAAAACAACCTAAAAATCGAGAATGCTATTTAACAGTGTCAGGGCAGGAGCATAGAAGAGGCCTACGCGAGAATACGTTCGTAGGGAGCAGGCGCGTCTTCGATGGAGGTTATAATGCATGAAACAAGAATAAAAATCTATATATATAAAAGAGAACGCACAAAATCCTTTGTCCGCTCATCACGCTAATACGGCTGAACCGATTTCTTTCATTTTTGGGGGGTTGTTAGGATTTGGACCCTAGATGGTTTTTATCATATCACTTTAATTTTCAATTACCAGTGTCTTGAGATAATTGACCAATCAGGTGTCAATACGTAAAAAAAATCCTTTGTCCGCTCATCACGCTAATACGGCTGAACCGATTTCTTTCATTTTTGGGGGGTTGTTAGGATGTGGACCCTAGATGGTTTTTATCATATCACCTTAATTTTCAATTACCAGTGTCTTGAGATAATTGACCATTCAGGTGTCCATACGTACAAATCCTTTGTTATTAGTTCATCATAGGTATAAAAATAAACGTATTTATATGCAACCCGCATGACCCTGTGACTCGGCGGGTTAACATAACTGACAGGCGCTATAAATCACTTGAAAGCGAAAAAGTAAAAATTATCTAAGTAACAAAGTTTATTGCGTTCCGGGGTGACCGCAGCGAAGCGGGGTGAACGCTGCTAGTAATGCATAAATAATAATTAATGCAACAAACCCTAGACATTTTATTCACTCATTTGAACTCAACTATAACCCTTTTTATGATTTGATACTGGTAACATTAAATTTCTAAATATAAAATACTGGTTTCTTATATTATACATTCTGCGGGTAATGTATGGCCCACTTACCGTCCCTCCTGAGCAATCGTTAAATGTATCCGCTGCTGGCAGTCATCCATTACCCAGCATGCCCTCAGGAATTCTGGCACACGCGCCAATAATCCTGCGTTAAAGGTGGTTAGTGTCCCTAATCTTGTGTTGTATGATTAACGTTTGCGTCTAGCGCAGGTTCTTCTTTTTCTTCAAATAAAATAGGATCTCTTTTTGGTAGGCGTGATAAGTTTATTGAAGTTAATAAGAAAAATAGAAGTTACAAGTTCCACAACAAACAACTACAAAATCTCACTGACTGTTCTTTCAGTAAAATTACTAAAGTTCCACTTTAGATAGAAAACAAGACACCAGATACGATAAAATATAAGAATATACGATGTAAAAATGTCGTTAATAAGATAGACTAAAATACAAGATGTTATAAAACAAGTTACTATGGACAAAGATTCGATAATTCTAGATACAGTATTCCTAGATACAGACCGCAGAACGAAAAATGATAATATGATCGTCTATCCCTGGAATGTGCCAAACATTGTATAGTCACTAGTATATAAAACTATCGTAAGCACAAAGATCGAATCATCACATGAGTTTAGGTCGACACGTGGACGCACGTGGAGACCTATCATACAGACTTTGAAACTGGACTTAGTAATCCATACTCTCACTGCGTGATGTACACGCGCGTACATTATCATACTTCCTTGAAAAAGAAAACATTACAAAAGAGAGTATTTTGAAAGTACATACACTATCATCACATATGTGTGACCCTTCAGTGACCCTACATCCTGTTCTTGGCTGGCACATTATCAATAGCTTAAAGAATAAAGATTCGTCTTTTATACAATATTAACATTGACTTTAAAAATAATAATATAACAACTATAAAATACACTAACTTATAATCGAACCCCGATCTTTTATATACACTATATACAGTGACATTCCAGGTAAGTACTGCTAAGAGGGGAGGTGCATCGAAGGTGATAAACAAAATAAGAAAAAGAAAAGAAAAAAAAATAACAGTAAATATACGTTCATACAACACCTCCCTCCTTTTTTGAATTTTCATATCAAATTGCGAATTTGGTTGCGAATTTGGATACTGAAAATTCACAGTCTGATATGAAACATTAAAAAGATTTTTTCTCTTTTTTTTTTATCTTTCCTTACGTAGATTAGGACTTTTCTTAGGGGGAACAGCTACCTGTAACTCATCTGTAACCTCAGTAAGCTGCTCAGCAATTCTTGACATGACTACAGGCTCAGTGGTATCTTGTTTTTGATTTATTTTGGTAATAATAAAAGGTTTAATGCATATTTGTTTACAACAACTATCATCATCAAAATACCTTTTGAAAAAGCGAAAACATTTACATCGGTAACAACAACAAAATATTAATATTAGAGCTATCAGAACTGTACCAAAATATGAAAACCAAGAGAGATGAGTTACCTTTTCAGAATGAAGTAGTTTCCATTGTTCATCATCTATTTTCTTTTCTACTTCCTGAATTTTATGGCTTGCTACCTTTAAGTCACTAACCGAATTAATTACATGCTGAATAGGTAGGTTAATTTGCATATCTTCCAGGTATATATGAGAATTTAATATTTCACAACAATTATCAGTAAGATTTAATTTCGGAGTAAAGTCTTTACCTGTAACATTGGTTTCATACCATGTTTGTGTTTGGAGGAACGCCTTCAAACCATAAGCTTTACAATTATTATCTAGATGAATAATACCTGAATTTGTTAGAATTAAATCATAAGGTTCAAATCCATTACATAATATTGTCATTTTCTCTTCCTGTGGAGCAGCAAAAATCCACTCATTGTTATTTAAGGTTACGAATATACAATGATCAATTTGTATCACATGTTTATTACAATCCATGGGAACATAATGAACATATTGTAATAATTTCATTTCACACTCTTGATTTATATGACTAGACAAGATAGGAAACGTTTGTTTACACAAAAACCAATCTTGTTTAAGAATCTTACATTTATTGAACTCAATTTCAGTCATTTTTGCGTAATATTGTTTAATTGAATCAACCAAAAGGTAAGGTTTTTCAGGTTGAATAAAAACAAATTTATTTGTTGTATTCTTTATTTTAGTAGGGAAGGGAGTTAACTTATATACTAGATAACGAATGGAATCTGTCAAAGGGAGACGAATTACATAGGCTAATATTCCATTATTGATAAATACATCTAAGTTTATTATTTTCAACAACAAGTAACTATTCCTAGTACTTGTCCCAATTGGTACAGATAACGCACTATGGAGGTCACTTTGACTCGCCTTCCAATGTTGGATTATTTGATAAGGAGTGATTATGTGAGGCTGTAATACACCTTTCTGTGCATTTAAAATTGCTTGCAAAACAATTTCATACTGATCCTTTAAATCTCTTAAATACCTTTCAACTTTTGCGATATGTTCATTTATTGTATACTTTAAATTTAAATCCAAAAATGCTTCATTTAAATGTCTCTCTCTTTTTGATATCTCTTTACTTATATGCTCTAAACCTTGACTCAAAATATTTTCGTTAGTTTCTACTGTATGAAGAGTGTTATTAATACCTTGTAGGGTAGATTTAACAATAGTCATCTGCTCTTTACTCAATTTCAAGAAATCTAACTGTTCTTTTTCTAATTTATTGATTTTTTGAGTGTAATAATTGGCATCTTCATCGTCTAAGGTGCCAAATAGAAATTTAGCAAGGTGACCAATACCATCTATTAACCCTCGTTTTCTTCTACTTTCTTGCGAAGAAATTTTTGTTACTTCTTTTATTATTTCCTTAACCTCTTTGATATCAGATACCTTAGTCAAAACTTGATTTACGAACACTGTAGCACAACTTGTTTTATTTGATTTCACCACTGAGTGTCTACACAGGTTTTGTGTCCTATCTACGTAAGTTTCCAAATTACGAAAACTTATATCTAGCTTAGTTAAGTTAACGTAAGAGACCAATTGCCAGTAAGTATTATATAACTGAACCTCTCCTAAAGAGTCATAATAAATACCTGCCGTATTTTCAAATTTCTTTATGCGTGCTCCAAGCTCTAGACTACTACATATAAGAGAAACCAGTAGAATAGCTTTAAGTCCTATCATTTTGAACAACCCTGTAAATATAGAAACGTTATTTTACTTTCCTTACTTTTTTTTTTTTTTTTTTTTTTTTTTACAAGATAACATGAAGAATTTGAGTTACTTAATAATACATCTTTAATCTATTGGCATGCACAGTCATCTCTTGTTTGCCAACCTTTAAGGTACAGTTTACACCTTTTGTTCGAATTATATCGTACGGTCCGCGCCACAGACTGTCAAGTTTCTTTGATCTGCCGCGGCGGACTGACTCATCATATAATAACACTTTATCTCCTTTCTGAAAAATGCATTCGTTTTCGTTTCTATCATAATATTCTTTACTTTTCTCCTTTTTGTCAATGAGGTTTGCTCTAGCTAATCCGTGCATCTCCTGCAATTTGTGTTTCAACTGTTTTACATAGTCATCGTAATTGTATACAACTTCAGAGGGTTTTCTTTGTAATACACCTGGTACATTTACAGGTTTCCCGAATAACAGTTCGAAGGGAGTGTATTGAGTGGAACTATGAGGAGTAGTATTATAACAGAAAGTAGCATATGATGCTAATTCATCCCAATTATTCTGATTTTCTGCCACATAACATCGCAAGAAAAATTTTAAAGACTGATGGAATTTTTCTATACCACCATTCGATGCCGGATGGTATGGGGTTGTATGTAGTTTTTCTATTTGTAACAATTTACAAATACGCGTGAAGACATCGCTTAAGAAATTACTTCCGCAATCTGACAATATACTGTGTGGAATGCCAAATTTTAGCACTACATTCTCGACAAAGGCTTTGCTGATTGTATCAGCATCTTGAGAAGGGATGGGAATTGCAATAACAAATTTTGAAAGGTTATCTTGTACAGTCAATAAATATTTGTTTCTGTGTTCTAAAGTTTCTGGGAGAGGCCCGACTAAATCTAAAGAGACCTTTTCAAAAACTGTACTGGGCGTGTCAGTTATTACCATCTTCATTTTTACCATTTGTTGTGTGTTTCTATTCTTTTGACATATTTCACACCCTTTTATGTAATCTTCAACATCTTCCTTTAGTTTTGGCCATTCTTTAATGTCAATATTATTTAAAGAAAGGTACTTCCTAATCTTTTCATAGCACCTATTCATTCCTATATGTCCACCTAGAATTTGAGTATGAAACTCTTCTAAAATTTTGTTTTTCGTTTCTAAGTCTAAAGCTTCAGCTTTTTCTTTCTGTTGTGAATCACAATTTGATACCCTATCTTCTTCAATAACATCTAAAGAATACATTCGTGACAAGGCGTCAGAATTTGTATTTAAGCTTCCTTTCTTATACACAATTTCGTATTGATATTCCTCTAAAAGTATTCTCCATTTTAGAAGTCTAGATGTCGGATTTTGTACTCTAAAAACCCACGTTAGTGGCTTCCAATCTGTGACAAAAGTTACTTTTGTTTCGTAAATGTACGGTCTAAAAACTTTGCTAGCCCACACTAGAGCCGCCAGTTCCCGTTCAGTCGCTGAGTACGATCTCTCTGCTTTATTGAAAACTCTACTAGCATACGCAATTGGAAGATCTTTGTTTATTTCACCCTGTGAGAGAATAGCTCCGCAGGCGAATGCCGAAGCATCCGATGTGATTATAAAAGGCTTTTTAAAATCAGGATACTGCAAAATTGGAGGAGTTGTCAATTTCTCCTTAAGCGAATCAAATGCAACTTGTTGTTTGACTCCCCAAGAAAACTGGACGTTTTCTTTTAATAAGGACGTTAAGGGTAAAGCAATTTTACTGTAGTCTTTTAGAAATTTCCTATAATATCCAGTAAGTCCTAGAAATCCCTTAATTTGTTTCTTAGTTTGAGGAACAGGAAAGTTCTGAACTTTCTCCACTAATCTTGGATCTGGTTTTACTCCGTTAGGTGTAATGACATGTCCTAAGTATGTTAATTCTGGCTTCAAGAATTCAGTCTTATCTACACTTAACTGCAGGTTGCTTTTGCGAAATCTTTGCAAAATCTCACGTAATCTACTATTATGCTCTTCTAAAGAACTAGAGAAGACCACTAAATCATCCAGGTAGATGAAACAACTCGTACCTGTCAGCCCTGCTAACACTGTATTCATCAATCTTTGAAAAGTGGCCGGTGCTGTCGCCAGACCGAAAGCAAGTCGCTTGAATTGATAATGATTTTCAGGTGTACTGAACGCAGTTATAGGTCTATCCTTTTCCCTAATATAGCATTGATGGTACCCACTATGGAGATCTAAACTGGAAAAGTAACGCGCATTGGCTAAATTACTCAAAATGTCGTCTATGTTAGGTAACGGAAAGGACGAATGGACACATAGATCATTGACAGATCGATAATCGACTATTAGTCTATATTTCTGTTTTCCTGATGCATCGAGTTTCTTTGGAATAAGGAAAATAGAACTGTTCCAAGGAGAAGTTGAAACTTCTATAATGTCTTGTTTTAACAACTCTTCTATTTGTCTATTTAATTCTTCCTTATGACATTCTGGTACTCGGTAATTCTTTTTGTTAACAATTTTGCCTACATGTTTAGGATCAATAATAATTTCATGTTCAAGAACATTTGTAGCAGTTAGTTTGTCTCCTGGTAGAAAGAAAACATCATTGAATTCATCACAAAGTTCAAGTATACTTTCTTTTTCTTTGGGTGGTAAATGACCTACCCTTAAAAGCTTATGAAGTAATTTTAAACGTTCAGTTAAACTTTCTGAATTTGACTTTTGTGGGACCCTGTCTTTTTCACACTGAATATTTAAAACATGGTTTTCTTCTAATTTCTCTAAGTCTATCGGATCTAAAGTTATATTCTCTACTGAAGAATTCACATTTAACACACTAGCTATACATTTATTTTCTTTCGCTACTGTCAAACAAGAAGAAAGAAAAACACCCGGTTTAATCTCTCGTTTTTCTACAATTCCAATTCCTGTGCTGTTTGTGGGAACAAAAACTAACTTCTCGCATCGAGCTGGAATACTATATGTCAATGGTAGTATAAGCTTATCGCTGCCCTTAAGGTCAAGTTTCTGGCAAGCATGTGTTGACAAGGGAGGAGGAGGGGGAGGATGGAATTCTAAGAAACAATTTTTTTGTTTCAAAAAATCACGGCCAAGAATGTGTCTGCCTTCTGATAAGCATCCTTCCGAAATAACATGAAATTTATGTGAGAATTCTACTCCTTTTATGACTAACGTTAGATAAATAGTACCTAGTGACCTAGTTTTAACATTGTTTAATCCTTTCAATGTCACAGTTTGTGTTGTATCGATATTCTTTCTAAAACTGCATGGAAGTGCATGGATTTGCCAAAGACATAAATCACTGCCTGTATCTAAGAGAAAAGTTGCATCAGCATGCAATTCTTTAATGAATGCCGTAATAGTACCTTCTTCTTGCTTTGTTACTATGCAACCCTTCGTGTTATCTGAGATGCAAACAGGTTGCTCATTTACATCCATTTGCGGTTTCCCTGACCATTACAACTTGAGCACATCTGACTACTGCAGGCTTTTACTTCATTACAATGCAGAGAACTTTGTTCTTTATCACAAATTCTCTCACTTCCACTAGTATTTACCCTACTAGTATTTCCACTAGTATTTACCTTACTAGCAACATGCAAACAATTGCTATAACCTTCCGTGCCTCGCACGGCGCTCTCGGAAAAATTACAATTAACCCCTTCTGTGCCACTCGCGGCGATCTCAGGAGAATTACCATTAACACATCCTGTGCCTCTCGCGGCGATCTCAGGACAAATTTCACAAACATGTACCGTTTTCATAAACTGATTAGAAGAATTTCCTCTTTCCTTTCTTTTCTGTAATTTGCATTGAGCTTTGGTGTGACCAGGCTTATGGCATAGGTAACATACTAATTCTTTCTTTTGAGCTTTCTTACTATTTACATTTGGAAAGGGGAGAGAAGTGTGGGAAGTGATCTGTGTTTCTTCTTCTAGAGCGAGTTCGATAATATATCCTAAGGATGTATCATCATCGCTTTTAGATCTTACAATCATTTGAATTCTGTCATTTGTTAGCCCCTGAATAAAACTTGCTTTAGCTAATATTTCAACAAGTGCTATAGCTCCTGGCAATTTAGATGCATCTATAACACGAGCAACGGCTTCGCGTAATTGACTTTGAAGAGTGTCTACTTTACTTGCCCATGATGCAATTGAATCAGCTTTGGTTTGTCTAGCACTAAAAAGCTGGCATGCATAAAAATCAATAGTTCGTCTAATGGAATAATTTTCTATTAATATTTGTTTAACAGCTTCCCACGTAGTAGTGGTTTTTCTAACTAACAATTTAGATCTAGCATCCCCAGTTATTTTTGCTTTAACAAATTTCAAAAGGGTACTATGCTTAGCTGGGTCAACCAATTCAAAAGCAGCATCTACATTAGACAGAAATTCTAATGCTTCTCTTTTTCCCGAAAATGGTACCGAAATTAACTTTAGTGCTTCTGACACACTAAAATACTCTACTTCTGTATCAGAAGAATCAGCACTACCACTGGTAGCCATTGGCAATTAGTACTTACGTTAAACTATACAATTTAAATTTACAAAAAATTTTGTTAACGACAATACCTTCCTTACACCTTCTGTTTTGCCAAGTATTCCCAAGATTAAACGAATGAAATATTTTAATCCTTCCCTAGAGGAACGGTGAATACTAAAGCCTTCTATCCTAGACTGTTCTTGTCTTGATTTTACGTTATTCACTTCACAAATAAACAACAACCGCGGTGACCAAAGAACAAATCTTTTCTAGCTCCAGGCGTAACACTTTCAAATTTTGGAAGTTCAAACAAGCAATGAAAATTGTAACCAACCTTGAATTTCCTGTGATGGGGGGTGCTGCTGGCGTCGATCCTGGTACTTTCCTGATGTTGGTTTAAAGATGAGGCCTCTGAATTTCCACAAGATCTCCGCTTGGAATGTTGCTCAATTGGGACCAGCCACACTTGAGAATGGTACTGCTTACTGGATCTCTGGAACTGGTTGCAATAAAACTGGAACACTGGAACGGTGTGTACGCCGAGGTATCCGCTACACCTTGAACAGGCAAGCTTCTTGCACTCACAGTAAAAAAGGTATTCTCGACGAAGTGCGGTCTGTATCTGGACGTAACGATATTTTAAAACGTATCAGCTTCGTGTCGAAGAACGAACTCTGATTACAATGGTGAATGTTCAACTTAGTAACTGTGGAGCGTGCACTGGAATCGAACTTCGAGTACTTCGGTTGAGATCCTGCCCAGCTGCCACCACTTTATTTTCCTGTTGTATGATTAACGTTTGCGTCTAGCGCAGGTTCTTCTTCTTCTTCAAATAAAATAGGATCTCTTTTTGGTAGGCGTGATAAGTTTATTGAAGTTAATAAGAAAAATAGAAGTTACAAGTTCCACAACAAACAACTACAAAATCTCACTGACTGTTCTTTCAGTAAAATTACTAAAGTTCCACTTTAGATAGAAAACAAGACACCAGATACGATAAAATATAAGAATATACGATGTAAAAATGTCGTTAATAAGATAGACTAAAATACAAGATGTTATAAAACAAGTTACTATGGACAAAGATTCGATAATTCTAGATACAGTATTCCTAGATACAGACCGCAGAACGAAAAATGATAATATGATCGTCTATCCCTGGAATGTGCCAAACATTGTATAGTCACTAGTATATAAAACTATCGTAAGCACAAAGATCGAATCATCACATGAGTTTAGGTCGACACGTGGACGCACGTGGAGACCTATCATACAGACTTTGAAACTGGACTTAGTAATCCATACTCTCACTGCGTGATGTACACGCGCGTACATTATCATACTTCCTTGAAAAAGAAAACATTACAAAAGAGAGTATTTTGAAAGTACATACACTATCATCACATATGTGTGACCCTTCAGTGACCCTACATCCTGTTCTTGGCTGGCACATTATCAATAGCTTAAAGAATAAAGATTCGTATTTTATACAATATTAACATTGACTTCAAAAATAATAATATAACAACTATAAAATACACTAACTTATAATCGAACCCCGATCTTTTATATACACTATATACAGTGACATTCCAGGTAAGTACTGCTAAGAGGGGAGGTGCATCGAAGGTGATAAACAAAATAAGAAAAAGAAAAGAAAAAAAAATAACAGTAAATATACGTTCATACAACACCTCCCTCCTTTTTTGAATTTTCATATCAAATTGCGAATTTGGTTGCGAATTTGGATACTGAAAATTCACAGTCTGATATGAAACATTAAAAAGATTTTTTCTCTTTTTTTTTTTATCTTTCCTTACGTAGATTAGGACTTTTCTTAGGGGGAACAGCTACCTGTAACTCATCTGTAACCTCAGTAAGCTGCTCAGCAATTCTTGACATGACTACAGGCTCAGTGGTATCTTGTTTTTGATTTATTTTGGTAATAATAAAAGGTTTAATGCATATTTGTTTACAACAACTATCATCATCAAAATACCTTTTGAAAAAGCGAAAACATTTACATCGGTAACAACAACAAAATATTAATATTAGAGCTATCAGAACTGTACCAAAATATGAAAACCAAGAGAGATGAGTTACCTTTTCAGAATGAAGTAGTTTCCATTGTTCATCATCTATTTTCTTTTCTACTTCCTGAATTTTATGGCTTGCTACCTTTAAGTCACTAACCGAATTAATTACATGCTGAATAGGTAGGTTAATTTGCATATCTTCCAGGTATATATGAGAATTTAATATTTCACAACAATTATCAGTAAGATTTAATTTCGGAGTAAAGTCTTTACCTGTAACATTGGTTTCATACCATGTTTGTGTTTGGAGGAACGCCTTCAAACCATAAGCTTTACAATTATTATCTAGATGAATAATACCTGAATTTGTTAGAATTAAATCATAAGGTTCAAATCCATTACATAATATTGTCATTTTCTCTTCCTGTGGAGCAGCAAAAATCCACTCATTGTTATTTAAGGTTACGAATATACAATGATCAATTTGTATCACATGTTTATTACAATCCATGGGAACATAATGAACATATTGTAATAATTTCATTTCACACTCTTGATTTATATGACTAGACAAGATAGGAAACGTTTGTTTACACAAAAACCAATCTTGTTTAAGAATCTTACATTTATTGAACTCAATTTCAGTCATTTTTGCGTAATATTGTTTAATTGAATCAACCAAAAGGTAAGGTTTTTCAGGTTGAATAAAAACAAATTTATTTGTTGTATTCTTTATTTTAGTAGGGAAGGGAGTTAACTTATATACTAGATAACGAATGGAATCTGTCAAAGGGAGACGAATTACATAGGCTAATATTCCATTATTGATAAATACATCTAAGTTTATTATTTTCAACAACAAGTAACTATTCCTAGTACTTGTCCCAATTGGTAAAGATAACGCACTATGGAGGTCACTTTGACTCGCCTTCCAATGTTGGATTATTTGATAAGGAGTGATTATGTGAGGCTGTAATACACCTTTCTGTGCATTTAAAATTGCTTGCAAAACAATTTCATACTGATCCTTTAAATCTCTTAAATACCTTTCAACTTTTGCGATATGTTCATTTATTGTATACTTTAAATTTAAATCCAAAAATGCTTCATTTAAATGTCTCTCTCTTTTTGATATCTCTTTACTTATATGCTCTAAACCTTGACTCAAAATATTTTCGTTAGTTTCTACTGTATGAAGAGTGTTATTAATACCTTGTAGGGTAGATTTAACAATAGTCATCTGCTCTTTACTCAATTTCAAGAAATCTAACTGTTCTTTTTCTAATTTATTGATTTTTTGAGTGTAATAATTGGCATCTTCATCGTCTAAGGTGCCAAATAGAAATTTAGCAAGGTGACCAATACCATCTATTAACCCTCGTTTTCTTCTACTTTCTTGCGAAGAAATTTTTGTTACTTCTTTTATTATTTCCTTAACCTCTTTGATATCAGATACCTTAGTCAAAACTTGATTTACGAACACTGTAGCACAACTTGTTTTATTTGATTTCACCACTGAGTGTCTACACAGGTTTTGTGTCCTATCTACGTAAGTTTCCAAATTACGAAAACTTATATCTAGCTTAGTTAAGTTAACGTAAGAGACCAATTGCCAGTAAGTATTATATAACTGAACCTCTCCTAAAGAGTCATAATAAATACCTGCCGTATTTTCAAATTTCTTTATGCGTGCTCCAAGCTCTAGACTACTACATATAAGAGAAACCAGTAGAATAGCTTTAAGTCCTATCATTTTGAACAACCCTGTAAATATAGAAACGTTATTTTACTTTCCTTACTTTTTTTTTTTTTTTTTTTTTACAAGATAACATGAAGAATTTGAGTTACTTAATAATACATCTTTAATCTATTGGCATGCACAGTCATCTCTTGTTTGCCAACCTTTAAGGTACAGTTTACACCTTTTGTTCGAATTATATCGTACGGTCCGCGCCACAGACTGTCAAGTTTCTTTGATCTGCCGCGGCGGACTGACTCATCATATAATAACACTTTATCTCCTTTCTGAAAAATGCATTCGTTTTCGTTTCTATCATAATATTCTTTACTTTTCTCCTTTTTGTCAATGAGGTTTGCTCTAGCTAATCCGTGCATCTCCTGCAATTTGTGTTTCAACTGTTTTACATAGTCATCGTAATTGTATACAACTTCAGAGGGTTTTCTTTGTAATACACCTGGTACATTTACAGGTTTCCCGAATAACAGTTCGAAGGGAGTGTATTGAGTGGAACTATGAGGAGTAGTATTATAACAGAAAGTAGCATATGATGCTAATTCATCCCAATTATTCTGATTTTCTGCCACATAACATCGCAAGAAAAATTTTAAAGACTGATGGAATTTTTCTATACCACCATTCGATGCCGGATGGTATGGGGTTGTATGTAGTTTTTCTATTTGTAACAATTTACAAATACGCGTGAAGACATCGCTTAAGAAATTACTTCCGCAATCTGACAATATACTGTGTGGAATGCCAAATTTTAGCACTACATTCTCGACAAAGGCTTTGCTGATTGTATCAGCATCTTGAGAAGGGATGGGAATTGCAATAACAAATTTTGAAAGGTTATCTTGTACAGTCAATAAATATTTGTTTCTGTGTTCTAAAGTTTCTGGGAGAGGCCCGACTAAATCTAAAGAGACCTTTTCAAAAACTGTACTGGGCGTGTCAGTTATTACCATCTTCATTTTTACCATTTGTTGTGTGTTTCTATTCTTTTGACATATTTCACACCCTTTTATGTAATCTTCAACATCTTCCTTTAGTTTTGGCCATTCTTTAATGTCAATATTATTTAAAGAAAGGTACTTCCTAATCTTTTCATAGCACCTATTCATTCCTATATGTCCACCTAGAATTTGAGTATGAAACTCTTCTAAAATTTTGTTTTTCGTTTCTAAGTCTAAAGCTTCAGCTTTTTCTTTCTGTTGTGAATCACAATTTGATACCCTATTTTCTTCTTCAATAACATCTAAAGAATACATTCGTGACAAGGCGTCAGAATTTGTATTTAAGCTTCCTTTCTTATACACAATTTCGTATTGATATTCCTCTAAAAGTATTCTCCATTTTAGAAGTCTAGATGTCGGATTTTGTACTCTAAAAACCCACGTTAGTGGCTTCCAATCTGTGACAAAAGTTACTTTTGTTTCGTAAATGTACGGTCTAAAAACTTTGCTAGCCCACATTAGAGCCGCCAGTTCCCGTTCAGTCGCTGAGTACGATCTCTCTGCTTTATTGAAAACTCTACTAGCATACGCAATTGGAAGATCTTTGTTTATTTCACCCTGTGAGAGAATAGCTCCGCAGGCGAATGCCGAAGCATCCGATGTGATTATAAAAGGCTTTTTAAAATCAGGATACTGCAAAATTGGAGGAGTTGTCAATTTCTCCTTAAGCGAATCAAATGCAACTTGTTGTTTGACTCCCCAAGAAAACTGGACGTTTTCTTTTAATAAGGACGTTAAGGGTAAAGCAATTTTACTGTAGTCTTTTAGAAATTTCCTATAATATCCAGTAAGTCCTAGAAATCCCTTAATTTGTTTCTTAGTTTGAGGAACAGGAAAGTTCTGAACTTTCTCCACTAATCTTGGATCTGGTTTTACTCCGTTAGGTGTAATGACATGTCCTAAGTATGTTAATTCTGGCTTCAAGAATTCAGTCTTATCTACACTTAACTGCAGGTTGCTTTTGCGAAATCTTTGCAAAATCTCACGTAATCTACTATTATGCTCTTCTAAAGAACTAGAGAAGACCACTAAATCATCCAGGTAGATGAAACAACTCGTACCTGTCAGCCCTGCTAACACTGTATTCATCAATCTTTGAAAAGTGGCCGGTGCTGTCGCCAGACCGAAAGCAAGTCGCTTGAATTGATAATGATTTTCAGGTGTACTGAACGCAGTTATAGGTCTATCCTTTTCCCTAATATAGCATTGATGGTACCCACTATGGAGATCTAAACTGGAAAAGTAACGCGCATTGGCTAAATTACTCAAAATGTCGTCTATGTTAGGTAACGGAAAGGACGAATGGACACATAGATCATTGACAGATCGATAATCGACTATTAGTCTATATTTCTGTTTTCCTGATGCATCGAGTTTCTTTGGAATAAGGAAAATAGAACTGTTCCAAGGAGAAGTTGAAACTTCTATAATGTCTTGTTTTAACAACTCTTCTATTTGTCTATTTAATTCTTCCTTATGACATTCTGGTACTCGGTAATTCTTTTTGTTAACAATTTTGCCTACATGTTTAGGATCAATAATAATTTCATGTTCAAGAACATTTGTAGCAGTTAGTTTGTCTCCTGGTAGAAAGAAAACATCATTGAATTCTTTTTCTTTGGGTGGTAAATGACCTACCCTTAAAAGCTTATGAAGTAATTTTAAACGTTCAGTTAAACTTTCTGAATTTGACTTTTGTGGGACCCTGTCTTTTTCACACTGAATATTTAAAACATGGTTTTCTTCTAATTTCTCTAAGTCTATCGGATCTAAAGTTATATTCTCTACTGAAGAATTCACATTTAACACACTAGCTATACATTTATTTTCTTTCGCTACTGTCAAACAAGAAGAAAGAAAAACACCCGGTTTAATCTCTCGTTTTTCTACAATTCCAATTCCTGTGCTGTTTGTGGGAACAAAAACTAACTTCTCGCATCGAGCTGGAATACTATATGTCAATGGTAGTATAAGCTTATCGCTGCCCTTAAGGTCAAGTTTCTGGCAAGCATGTGTTGACAAGGGAGGAGGAGGGGGAGGATGGAATTCTAAGAAACAATTTTTTTGTTTCAAAAAATCACGGCCAAGAATGTGTCTGCCTTCTGATAAGCATCCTTCCGAAATAACATGAAATTTATGTGAGAATTCTACTCCTTTTATGACTAACGTTAGATAAATAGTACCTAGTGACCTAGTTTTAACATTGTTTAATCCTTTCAATGTCACGGTTTGTGTTGTATCGATATTCTTTCTAAAACTGCATGGAAGTGCATGGATTTGCCAAAGACATAAATCACTGCCTGTATCTAAGAGAAAAGTTGCATCAGCATGCAATTCTTTAATGAATGCCGTAATAGTACCTTCTTCTTGATTTGTTACTATGCAACCCTTCGTGTTATCTGAGATGCAAACAGGTTGCTCATTTACATCCATTTGCGGTTTCCCTGACCATTACAACTTGAGCACATCTGACTACTGCAGGCTTTTACTTCATTACAATGCAGAGAACTTTGTTCTTTATCACAAATTCTCTCACTTCCACTAGTATTTACCCTACTAGTATTTCCACTAGTATTTACCTTACTAGCAACATGCAAACAATTGCTATAACCTTCCGTGCCTCGCACGGCGCTCTCGGAAAAATTACAATTAACCCCTCCTGTGCCACTCGCGGCGATCTCAGGAGAATTACCATTAACACATCCTGTGCCTCTCGCGGCGATCTCAGGACAAATTTCACAAACATGTACCGTTTTCATAAACTGATTAGAAGAATTTCCTCTTTCCTTTCTTTTCTGTAATTTGCATTGAGCTTTGGTGTGACCAGGCTTATGGCATAGGTAACATACTAATTCTTTCTTTTGAGCTTTCTTACTATTTACATTTGGAAAGGGGAGAGAAGTGTGGGAAGTGATCTGTGTTTCTTCTTCTAGAGCGAGTTCGATAATATATCCTAAGGATGTATCATCATCGCTTTTAGATCTTACAATCATTTGAATTCTGTCATTTGTTAGCCCCTGAATAAAACTTGCTTTAGCTAATATTTCAACAAGTGCTATAGCTCCTGGCAATTTAGATGCATCTATAACACGAGCAACGGCTTCGCGTAATTGACTTTGAAGAGTGTCTACTTTACTTGCCCATGATGCAATTGAATCAGCTTTGGTTTGTCTAGCACTAAAAAGCTGGCATGCATAAAAATCAATAGTTCGTCTAATGGAATAATTTTCTATTAATATTTGTTTAACAGCTTCCCACGTAGTAGTGGTTTTTCTAACTAACAATTTAGATCTAGCATCCCCAGTTATTTTTGCTTTAACAAATTTCAAAAGGGTACTATGCTTAGCTGGGTCAACCAATTCAAAAGCAGCATCTACATTAGACAGAAATTCTAATGCTTCTCTTTTTCCCGAAAATGGTACCGAAATTAACTTTAGTGCTTCTGACACACTAAAATACTCTACTTCTGTATCAGAAGAATCAGCACTACCACTGGTAGCCATTGGCAATTAGTACTTACGTTAAACTATACAATTTAAATTTACAAAAAATTTTGTTAACGACAATACCTTCCTTACACCTTCTGTTTTGCCAAGTATTCCCAAGATTAAACGAATGAAATATTTTAATCCTTCCCTAGAGGAACGGTGAATACTAAAGCCTTCTATCCTAGACTGTTCTTGTCTTGATTTTACGTTATTCACTTCACAAATAAACAACAACCGCGGTGACCAAAGAACAAATCTTTTCTAGCTCCAGGCGTAACACTTTCAAATTTTGGAAGTTCAAACAAGCAATGAAAATTGTAACCAACCTTGAATTTCCTGTGATGGGGGGTGCTGCTGGCGTCGATCCTGGTACTTTCCTGATGTTGGTTTAAAGATGAGGCCTCTGAATTTCCACAAGATCTCCGCTTGGAATGTTGCTCAATTGGGACCAGCCACACTTGAGAATGGTACTGCTTACTGGATCTCTGGAACTGGTTGCAATAAAACTGGAACACTGGAACGGTGTGTACGCCGAGGTATCCGCTACACCTTGAACAGGCAAGCTTCTTGCACTCACAGTAAAAAAGGTATTCTCGACGAAGTGCGGTCTGTATCTGGACGTAACGATATTTTAAAACGTATCAGCTTCGTGTCGAAGAACGAACTCTGATTACAATGGTGAATGTTCAACTTAGTAACTGTGGAGCGTGCACTGGAATCGAACTTCGAGTACTTCGGTTGAGATCCTGCCCAGCTGCCACCACTTTATTTTCCTGTTGTATGATTAACGTTTGCGTCTAGCGCAGGTTCTTCTTTTTCTTCAAATAAAATAGGATCTCTTTTTGGTAGGCGTGATAAGTTTATTGAAGTTAATAAGAAAAATAGAAGTTACAAGTTCCACAACAAACAACTACAAAATCTCACTGACTGTTCTTTCAGTAAAATTACTAAAGTTCCACTTTAGATAGAAAACAAGACACCAGATACGATAAAATATAAGAATATACGATGTAAAAATGTCGTTAATAAGATAGACTAAAATACAAGATGTTATAAAACAAGTTACTATGGACAAAGATTCGATAATTCTAGATACAGTATTCCTAGATACAGACCGCAGAACGAAAAATGATAATATGATCGTCTATCCCTGGAATGTGCCAAACATTGTATAGTCACTAGTATATAAAACTATCGTAAGCACAAAGATCGAATCATCACATGAGTTTAGGTCGACACGTGGACGCACGTGGAGACCTATCATACAGACTTTGAAACTGGACTTAGTAATCCATACTCTCACTGCGTGATGTACACGCGCGTACATTATCATACTTCCTTGAAAAAGAAAACATTACAAAAGAGAGTATTTTGAAAGTACATACACTATCATCACATATGTGTGACCCTTCAGTGACCCTACATCCTGTTCTTGGCTGGCACATTATCAATAGCTTAAAGAATAAAGATTCGTCTTTTATACAATATTAACATTGACTTCAAAAATAATAATATAACAACTATAAAATACACTAACTTATAATCGAACCCCGATCTTTTATATACACTATATACAGTGACATTCCAGGTAAGTACTGCTAAGAGGGGAGGTGCATCGAAGGTGATAAACAAAATAAGAAAAAGAAAAGAAAAAAAATAACAGTAAATATACGTTCATACAACACTTGGTAGCATACACAACGAATTTTACGTATCCCCACTGAAAAAAATTCAATAGGCTGAGGTCTGGAGAAGGCGGTAACCATTCTACAGGTCCTCGCTGGTCTACCCATCTCTGAGGGAACTACAATATTTTGCATTCGAAAGTAGATTGTCCAGAAATTTTATCCAGCTTAAGTATATCAGTTCTGTCGACTGAAACACGGAACATAAATCATAATTTCTTTAGTATTATAAGTTACGCACTGACATAATGACTAATTCGCCGACACTAAGAATCAATGTTGACTACAATAACAGGGTCAAATTATGTCCTAACAACATCCGAACATTTACATCTATAACATAACATATAAGAGAAATGTTGTTAGATATAATGAAGCAATACGTGACTTAAGTAAACAAATAATATTGGTAATAATATACTTTGACTGTAGTAACAGTTATGTATAGTCCGAACAATCTAACTGGGAGCTATCCTGTTGTGTTCTATTTAATAAATAAATAAATAAAACTTAAATTTAGTTATTAGTAAGTTGCGAAAACTTTCTTTTTTCACTAAATTAAGAAATAAGTAATGAGTAATTATTAAAATGTTTAATTTTTTGTCAGGTCCTTTTCGCATCGAATGACTGATTACAAATAAATGCAACTTAAATGATTTCTTAAATTTAATATTCATTGTACACGGCAAGTTGCATCCCAAACATATTTTCCTATCTTTCTCATTTCAGAGTAATTGCTATATCTTAATGTTATAATCACAATGAAACGAAAACCATGGCAAAGGATTCAGGATTTTCGTAACCAGCACACAAATCAACCAAAATATGATGGCATTCCTTGCTGGAATTCATTCCTGGTACCAGTTTATAAATCCAGCAAAACTTTCTAGAATTTTTGCTAGAACAAGCATAAAGTTCAGCTTAACGTGCTAGTTTTTTTTTTTTTTTTTTGCTGGAATCAATAGAAGTCCATCAAGTGTTTGGAATTCATTGTTAGAACCACCATAGCAGTCCATCAAATAATGCTGGAATTCTTTCCTGGAACTAGCATATAACTCCACCATAGAAAGCCAGAATTTGTTACTAGAACCAGTAAAAACATCCATCATATATAATCTGGAACTAGCATATAAATCCACCAAAGCATGCTAGAATCAGCATAAGAAATAGCAAAACATGGTAGAATTCACTGCTGGAACACAGAAAGAAGTCCAGTATACCATGGTAGATATTTTGCTCGAACGAGTATGGAAATCCAACATTTAGTGCTGGATAATTCAGTAACACATGGTGGAAGGTGTCGCAATTACCAGGAACAGTTTGTATTTCTTTTGCTGGTCCAGCAACAAATCATTGCTAGATTTCATAGATCTCCTTTGCTGGAAAATCTACAGTTCATGCTCGCCCAGCAAAAATTTCAACACGTAAAATTTTATTGAAAACCATTAATCATTTCCAAATGCATGTTATTAAATCTGTGTATCGTAATGTAAGGAATGTCCAATTTTATTAAAAAGAGTGATCTTTTACTCTCAATATTTCGTAAAGAATAAACAACATCCTTTTCTCCTTCAATGTTTAGTTTTCAACAAATACCTAGTCTAGTCATAAATTCTGTAACACACTTTTTTTGTTAATATATGAAATACGGTTTGAGATTTTTGAATTTTCTTTTAATGTTATAACCACATACATTTTTTACAATTGGCATCTATCAAACTTCAAAATGTCCACCATTGGCACGCACACAGGGTTTGAGTTTCTTGGGCCATCATCAGTACGGAGAGTATCAATCGGAAAATCCGCCATTGCTGCCACTAAGGAACGCATCAAACTTTCAAGTGAAGGGTGTTTTTTTCTTGCAGACCTTGTCTTCTAACACTACCCATAGTTTGTAGTCCAGAGGGTTTAAATCGGGGCTACCAGAACGCCACTCAGCACTGGAGATGAAATCTGGTACATTGGCCTCCAATCACTGTTGTGTCATCCTTGCCTTATGAGCTGGCGCAGATTTCTGCAGGAGGGTGCAGTGATCATTGTTAAACATGGTGTCACTCGAGTTCTTCACAATAGGCTCCAGAACAGTTTCCACATATACCGTGGCACGTTTTTACACCTTGCTGAAAAAATTTAAGTCCGGTGTGGCCTTCATAGCTCACCCCCCACGAAACCATGACTGAGGAGGGGTGGTGATCTCTTTGAACTGTCCCACGAGCTTCTCGAGAGCTTGCTGCATATATCCTATCATTTTGGCGGTTAAAGCTCTCTTCAATGGTAAAGATTTTTCTCGTCGGTATAGAGGATTTGCCGATGTCCATTGTTTGCGTACCGCTGTAGGAGCTGCCTTGCTTTCATTTTCCTCTGCTGCTTCAGCTGTGGTGTCAAGAAATGCCCCGTGCTCCGTCAATAAGCTCTGACCTTCAGATCTTCAGAAAGTAACCTGGACATTGATCTTGGGGTCATGTTGAGCTCCCGTGCCATAGGTATGAAGGCTAGGCAAAATTGTTTTTATCAATAAGTTTTAATATTTTGTTACTTTAGCAAACGCTTAAAAGCAGACTAGCCATAAGAACTTTTGTATGCAATGAATGTTTAAACAGTATTCCGGGACGGAATTAGAAATGCTAGGGTAAAATGCATGTATAAGAACGGAGACGTTGTATTATTCAAACGTTTCAGATTAACTTGTTTTCTATCTGGAATAAAAAATATCTGAAAATTTAACACAGAATATTTATTTTTATCTATAACTACAAAATTATTATTGACGTAACTTGGTTCGGCACAAAAGTAGCCGAACTGATATTTGTAAATTGACTACAAAATAATGCTTAAAAGAACTAGTATAGGGACGACTACTAACACTATCGTTGAAACATGCCACATTATTTTATTGAAGAAAATATTTTATGGATACCAATAATGATAATTTATTACATTTACCAACACTATGGAAGGAAAGAACGTGATGTAGTGATAAATAAGTAATTAACCTATGGAGAGAATGTGGCTGCTTCTGATAATTTGTTTTACTACCGGGTGATCCTTGGAATCGTGTAGGACAGAGTGTTGTAGTTCCAATTATACTCATTGAATACCGGTACCCGAAAAGCATTTATAATGTAGCATTGCTTCACTTTTTACCTTACTTAGTTTTAAAACTTAATTATTTTGAAAGTTGACGATGTGAGATTGTCTGAAAAATCTGGAGAATGATATTGTCAAATAACGCTTTGCTGTACCGTTTGATCTTCCGTGTGTTCGCAGTCTTGTTTGTTATGGGATTTACTTTGGATCGTTTAGGGAAGCTCTATTCTCTAATGCGTTTATAAAGATAATTTCTCATTAACCTTTTTGAAAATACATTTTACCACAAACTCAAAACCTACACTGTTGATTCAACAGAGTAGAAATTGAAAATTGTACCAACTCTGCACGCGGAAGCTTCGGGTTCACCTCTGTGTCTGAAGTCACGTGTTTCATGTTCTATGATAACCAAAAGTTCACGTTTTATATAATCTCTTCAGTGAAAGAGAGACTAACTTCCAATGCTTCCGTAACTTGGAAGTTAGTATTTAGCATGCATACATTTTCCACACTACATTCTCAGTTTTATTT
This sequence comes from Thermobia domestica, assembly GCF_964235325.1. NCBI lineage: Eukaryota > Metazoa > Arthropoda > Insecta > Zygentoma > Lepismatidae > Thermobia > Thermobia domestica. Next base: position 65,260 of record NC_137458.1, on the reverse strand, counting down.
CACAGCGGGTTGGTTGTGTGTTAATTTGTGGTTTGCCAGAAGGTACTTCTGTGTAAATCCTTTTCCACATTTTTGACATCTGTGTGGTTTTTGACCAGTATGTGTTAATATGTGATTCGCCAGACGATATTTCTGATTAAAGCTTTTTCCACATTGCTGACATATGTGAGGTTTTACACCTGTATGTGTTAACATGTGCTTTCTCAAATTTGATTTATCTTTACAACCTTTTCCACACTCTTTACAGATATGAGGTTTTTCATCTGAATGTGTTCGCATGTGGTGTGCCAAACGGCATTGTTGACGAAATCCTTTTCTACATACCTGACACGTGTAGGGTTGCTCCTCGGTATGTGTTAACATGTGATCTTTGAAACTTGATATATTTTTAAAGCTCTTAGCACATTTTACACAAGTATGAAATTTTTCATCTGTATGTGTCAACATGTGTCTTATCAAATTTGATTTGTCACTGAACCCTTTTCCACATTCCTGACATGTATGAGGTTTCTCGCCTGTGTGTATCATCATATGGCTTGCTAGACGGTATTTCTGATGAAATCTGATGCCACATTCGTGACAAATATGAGGCTTTTCACCTGTGTGTATTAAGATATGGTTTCTCAAATTTGATTTGTCATGAAAACCCTTTCCACATTCTTTGCAGATGTGATGTTTCTCACCTATATGTGTTAGCATATGCCTTTTCAAAACTTGCTTCAGTCCAAATCTCTTTCCACACTCCTCACAGATATGAGACTTCTCACCTGTATGTGTTAACATATGCTCCCTCAAAATTGATTTATCATTAAATCCCTTTCCACAGACCTTACAGGTGTGAAGTTTCTCATATGTATGAGACACCATGTTTATTTCTGGATCAGGTTTTTGACTAAATTCTTGTTCACACTCAGAAAGCAATGGAGGTACCTCACCTGGATGAAAAAACATTTCATTTTGGGAAATAAGCGTATTTCCTTTTCTGGAAAAAGTATAGCTATTGAATCTGTAAAAAATGAAACAAACAAGAAAATGAACATTGTAAGATATATTGAACAATTAAATAATGGAAACGCTTAGTTGTAGTTAAAAAGGACATCTTATAGGGGTAGTAGAGATGAAGTTCTTAAAAGAATAATAAAGAATTCTTTGCAGTGTTTATTTTTACATTACGAAACTAAGTTTAGAATACAAATAAGTGATAGGTAGAAAAGGGAATCAGTGGAAATAAAACAAGAAAGTAATAAATTAAGTACAGTTAAATGGAAGGACACAGTTTCAGGAGAAATCATTCACATGTTTAGGAATTGATCTTTGTCATTTCCCGAAATCAATATTTAAGGTTGTATAAGAATTTATAGCGTTGCGTAGTGATCAACTGGTATAAAGAAAGAAAAAAAATAATGTTAATTTCAATTTTAAGGACATTCACGAAGAAATATGGAGAGAAAGCATTCGTAATATTAATTATTCTTTTTGTTCATTTTCGGTATTAAATTTTCCATTTCAACCAAAGCAGCTTCGGCGATATTAGCGTCGGCGGAAATGAAGGAGAAAGGGATATGCAAATTTCCAATACAGGTTGACCCAAAAGTAGGTATATACCCTGCATAGATCAAGTATAACATCCCAGTTTATGATTTATTTGCTTCGACTTTTCCGGGCTTAAGTTATAAGTAAAAAGACGTTAAGAGAAAATAATAAAGAAAGTAGGTGTACCTGTTTGATAACAATAAGAAATGATATAAAATGCGGGACTGGATTGAATACTTCCGTTTTGTTCAATATAACACTTTTGCATAATAAACACATTTCATTTGATTCGTATGTCCGTGAAACTAAATGAAGACAAAACATAAGAAATTAATGTTTCTTGTTTGTTTTTTATGTCGGGAAATTTTACTCTATATTTGTTAGTTTACCTCTGTTCAAATTTCCCTATTAAGTAAAATTGAGTATATTCTTCTTTCGGTTAATCTAGTCATTTTTGGCGTTCTGGTATACTTTCAGTTAATGAATTATACGTCAAAGACTATTTACCCGATTAATATGGTTAAGACCTTGTTTTTCTAAAAGAATGTGGTAATTTTACGGCATAAGTTTGATTAGTGTTGCCAAGAGGAGTGAAATGTAGGAGTGAAAATTCACAAGGAATTTCCTTACCGAATTTTCAGACTTTTTGAAGCTGGCACCACTATTACCATATGGGTCCGAGTCACCTCAAAAATTGTTTAATATGTCTACAACGCAAAATCAGAACGTGAAGTCGTTGGCTGCCATACAAAAACAGAAAGAAAAAAATCTCATTTTGCACACGAAATTTTGACACTTTTTCCGCCTCAAAAGAAAAACCTAGAGTTATACAGGTGCTGCAGCTTCTCTAATTATTCTGTTTAAACTTTGTATGGTGCGCTGTGTTGGCCAAAAATAAGGCTTTCAGATACTTTAAGTTTGTTCCAATGTAGTCAATAAGACGGAAATTATAGAGGGAAACGTGGAATATTTTCCAAATTTTCACATAAAATTTGCACTTAACACTTTCTGTGGCTGGAAACGGTTCTACCAGACAGACGCAAACTATCTTAAAATAAACTTTGGTAACACACTAATATTAGAAGTATAATGACGATATCTAACAAAGTAAGCATGTGATTAGAAAATCTCATTACGTAAAAAATTACACTTTCCACTTAGATTCAAGTCTAATGTAAACCTCAACTGCACTTCCCCTAAATATGCCTAATCCCCCATGATTCACATTATACCGACAGAACTGACCTAAAAATGCATGTGTAATGTGTAAATGAAAAAGACAGGGCAAAGGTGTCTAATGAATATTTTGCTAGTAGCTTCAACTCCTCCCACCTCTCCTTCTTTCTCCTATCCTTTTCAATCTGTTTGTTCTGTATCTTTTTCTATCAGTACCACTCCGACCGAAGTAATTTCTCTTCTCTTGACATTGCCCCAGCAGCGCGCCTTTGGGCCAGATAATATTTACACCTCCTTCCTGCGCAGTGTTACCAGTTCGCTTTCTCAACCCCTTTCGAATTTACTAAATCGCTGTTTTGCAGGTGTCTTTCCCTAATTTCAGCTAATATCACTCATGTTCATAAGTCTGGTAAGAATAAAAATGATGTCCTCCTATCGACCTATTTCTTTATTATCACCTCTCTCACTCGTTTGTGAAAAGATAAAAAAAGGATCTTTCAATTTGTTGCTCTATTTATAAACTTCTCACAACACGGCTTTTTGCCAGGAAAATCTTGTGTTACTAATTTATCTGTTCTTCTGTCCGATGCTGTGGACAGCATCTCAGAAAATTCTCAACTCGACATTTTGAATTTGGACTTGGCTAAGGCTTTCGATTCTCTTCCACACCATCATCTTATATACAAACTCAATTCTAGATTCAATTTGCGTGGCAAATTGCTTAGTCTTCTGGAAACCTATCTCAGTAATAGCACACAACGAGTTTCAGTTTCAGGTTACTTTTCTGATTTTATTCCCGTAACTTCTGGAGTTTCTCAAGGCAGTGTTCTGGGTCCACTTCTATTCCTATTATACATGGACGATCTGCCTTCTTTGTTTACAAACAGCTCTACTAATATTCTTCTATTAGCTGATGACTGCAAACGCTACAGACAAGTTCAATCCGAGTACGACTCGCTTGCTCTTCAACATGATGCTTCAATTCTTCTCAACTGGTGTAACTCTTGTAAACTTAGCTTGAACATGGAAAAATGTGCTTCTCTTACGATTTCTCTAAAAAATGAACCTATAAAACACATTTACAAAATTGGTCATAAGAACATAAATCTTGTCTCCTCTTTCAGAGATCTTGGTGTTATCATTGACAGTAAACTTACTTCTGCGGATCATATAAGCACAATATCTTGGACTGCTATGACAAAACTGGGACTCCTTTATCGCTTCACTGACATAAAAAAAAATCCTAATTCCTCAAGTTTGTTTTATAAGTCATATGTTGCTCCCACTATTGAGTACTGTTCTCCTATCTGGTCTATGGCCTGCCGTACTCATTCAAAAAAATTAAATTCTTTTTAGCCATTGTATCCTGCCGAGTACGTAACCTCAGAACACTTCCAAAAAATGACGTTTTAAAATTCGTCAATATCAAACCTCCCCTAGTGAGAAACAAAATTTCTGACCTAATATTTTTGCAAAAAATTGTAAATGGCCACATATTATGTGAACAGTTGTTAAGTCAGATCAAATTTCTCGTTCCCGCTAGAACAACACGGTATAGTGATCTCTTTTACACAGGAGCGGCGAGAGTTAATTTTGTCCAAAGGGCCCTTCTAAACCGAATTGTCAGTATTTATAATTAGTTACCAGAAGTTATTTTTGTAATGTCGCTGTTGTGTTGTGCCATCTTGAACTCAAATTGTTATTAAATTCTTATGTTATGAAATTGTTAAAATTGTTTCAGTGTAAAAAGACCTAGTGCTGTATCTGAAACCTGTTATTAGTAAATAAATAAATAATAAATATCCAAGTGAAAGTTTCTATGGTGCGTTTTGTACGCCAAAGACATGGGTTACCGGTACGTTTGTTTGAATGTAGGCAATAAGACATAAATTATATAGGGAAGAATAGGATATATTCCGAAATTTCCGCTAATATGAAAAGTTGGTGCAGAAACCGGTCAATAGTGAAGTTACCCAATTACTTATTCCTGATGGTTGCACGTCACTCATACAACCGTTGAATGTCTTCTTCCGTCCGTGTAAGAATCTCGTAATATATATAACAGACACCGTTTTCTGTCATCTGTCTTCAAAATATGACAACGGGACAACTTCATCAATTTACAATCACTCACCCCCTCCCTTCCCGTTTACAGCACCAAGGTTCCAAGCTATGATCAGATATGTTTTCTACAGAACTGGATATTTCCAATCAGTACCTGGCGCATTAATGATACCTGTTGAGTACTGCTTCAATTTCAATATCAGAGACAGCTGTAATGGCTCACCGTTGTCTCCATTTTTGTATCAACCACACAATCATTCTTAAGTTTCATAACAGTTGCAATTAAACAGAGGTCTCGAACTGTATTAGCCAGTATTGATTTTAATAGACAGTGTGCATCAAGAGCCGTATGTCAGAAGACTCTTTTCACATATATTCTTCTTGCGCTAATTCCAATATGGTGGCTTTTCAGATGTCCCCATGATTCACATTACACCTATTTGGTGGAGCTCTACATATATTCCTCATGTCCAACATTTGACCTCAATCACTCTACTCGTTTCAAAATTAACATAGCATTTCTAGACATTTTCTATGTTCTACCTTCGAACTTTGCCCTCACTTATCTAACACTTTATATACTGTCTTCTGTAACTAAACACACTCTTTTTCTGTGTGTCTTTTGGTGCTGAATCCAGTAAAACCAATTATTTTCAGCAATCGAATTCACCAAATTGGAATGTTCCCTTGTCAGATCTCTCTAAAACAAAGGAAGTTATACTGAAAAATCTAAAAACAGAAAATTCGAAATTTCACACGATTTTTTTAATTTGGGCTCAAATTGAGAAGGAATTTCGAAACTCAGAAAAAATAACACCACGTTAAAGCATGGTCCAACCATATTTAGCACCGAAAAATAATCCCGATATCTTAATTAGTGTCCCCATAGCAGAGCATTAAGAAAGAGCCCTGTATGTGTCACTTTGGCCAGTAGGTCCAGAAAGGGTTAAGAATACAGCAACTATTTTGTAAAGAATCACACTAATGAATCCACATTTTAGAAATTGGTCCGCTGTATCTCTTACGAATATCATTTACTTTTCTTTGACCATCTAGGACAATATTTCTTCGCATGAAAGGATCTAGCACGAGATTACTGATATTGTAATATTTGTACGTTGAGCTTCCAATTTTCTTATTCCGTTGTGTTTAGCCAAATTAAAAGCAAATAGCTCGTTAAGATTGTACCAGGATCAGAAAAGAAAATCCAGGATGTGAGATAGAGGTGCTTCAAAACAGCTGGACAAGGAATGTGGCAAATAAATTGATTGCAAAATTTAAAGGAAGATTTCCAGTACATTAGCGAAGACAATCCTTTTAATACTAGCATTATTTCTATTAATTTCACAGTTTTTAAACATTTATCTTCTAGATCTCGCACATAGGCACGGACCCGTCGAAACAAAAAATGCTGTTAAATATTCGGGCACATCTCTTTTCTGAAAAATTTCAGCAAAAACGTTGAGTAATATCAAAGTCTAATGAAAAGTAATGTTCTTTCTCCAACTTACTCAATACAAGAGGAAGTTTCTCTAACAATGAAATAATCGGAATTTCAGATAATTCTATTTTATATGGAACAACTGCAGAAATCGATTACTTTTGGGTCTATTTCTTTTCTATGTTTGAAATATTTGGTTTACACCAGCCACTTGCTTAGATTTGGAACCTAAAGGGTAATTTTGCTCTAACTCGGTATTTCGCTAGAACCCAATTAGAAAAGACAGGACCAAGAAATCTATTAAAAGATCTTCCCATTTCTTTCTTTAATAAACAATTACCATTTGGTTTACTAGAACAGTGTAAAAATCTGTCGTTCTGACAATCACAATATAACTGCAAATAGGTTGTCATTTTTGTAAAGTTCTGACTCTTAATTTTTCTTCTGTAAACTTCAAATTTCCTATATCGTTGAATAGATTATGATTTTTACCATTTTCTTGCGATAACCATAAATTTAATCTATCGTTTTTCGTCTTAGAAACATTGCTTAATAATTCTGTAACTACAAAATTGGTAGATATAATATTATTTTCCACTCCCGTTTAATTATATAGAAAAAAAGGAAGTGTATTTAGTTAGAAGACAGTCCTGTGAAGCAAATAATAAAATGAACTTTAGGTTTTGGAGGAAGAATTTGTAACAAGAACTTGAGGGAAATTTTGTATACATAAAAGTTTAAGAAGACATGCATATAATCATACATAAAACTGTAATAAATACCTTTTCAAAACTCGAATGTGAGAATTGTAGGGAGACTGGTATAGAAGAAATTGAAAAAAAAAATGTAGGAAACGCGTGCCATTTAATTTGCACTTGTGGTGAAATTTGTTTAAAAACAAAGGTAGACGAAGCACAGCAATATCCTTTCTTAAATATATGAAAGTGAAATATAAAGACAACATAGAAATATGTTATACAGAAAAACGACAGTTTTATCTGTCATATACAAACGGAAGACTTTTGTAAAGATATTACTTTTTGATATAAGTGATTATAGTGAAGCGAACAAATACAGTATACCAAAGAGTAAATAAGATTCTTGTGAAAATGAACGATGATTCGAACGATGAACCGAAATTTAATCTGTAACAGTAATAACTCAGAATTAATTTCACCATTGATAATCTTGTATAGATAAATTAAATCAGCAGCGCAGCATCGTTTGTCAGGCGTACATAGTTTCATTAAAGACATTAATTCCTGTTTCGAGTGATCACGTAACACAGGTCTAAACATAACTATGGCTGGAAATATGTTTACGACCAAGTTAATGTGAGATAGATTAGTAGGTACTGCCATATTCCATACAGGTGAACAATATTCAATGATCGGGAAGATGAAAGCCTTATAAGACATCGTAAGGGCAGATTATATTTCAGAAATATAGAATTAGACCACGTAGTTTTATAGTTCTATAGGCCGATATAACATGATTCCCGAAGGCAATATTTCAATACTTGTTCTTGTACGTTCAATATTTCTATAAGAAAGAGTACGTGATGAGGCTTAAAATAAAACATTTAGCGTACATCAATCATTTCTCTGTTAAACAAGTATAGTTCGTTAGACAAGTCTACAAATGTTAGCCAAGTTTCGAAATTTTTGGGAGGTCCGGACCCGTTGGACCCCCCTCGTGGCTACGCCTCTGAGCATTGTTAACTATTCCCAAATTTTCAATGTGGCGTTCCCCACCATACAGTTTTATCAAGAGTATAAAATATATTTATTTTATAAAAGATATGTATATACCAAAATACTATCCACAGAGGGGAGGGGGATTCTGCATATTGACTTATTAATATTTGGTTTACAAATTACTGTACAGGAAACATTCATTATCTATATAAGCTAAGAATTAACTTGTAAATGCGGATCTACTTTCATTTGATTTCTGCTCTACTACATATTTTCTTTCTTATTTTATAATTATGCTATTACTTTTTTTAATTATCATTATATTGATTTGCTTCAGTATAGGTGCCGTAATTTAAAAATGTGAATGCATAAAAACAAATTCCATTTGTTAATTGCTAGTGAAATAAAATTCAGAAAGCTTATTTAGCGCAAAAAACCTTCTCATTCACTGGAAACCGTGCTGTGTTGCAGAAGCACTGCAACGACCAGTCCCTTTAACTTCTGAGATAGGGGAAAGGAGACTTAACATTCGCTCCAATTTCCGCGCTGAAGGAATCTGGTCGTTGTATGCTCGCTGCACCACAATATAAATTAGAGACTCTGTGACGGAGTATTTTTCGCTTTTTAAAACGGATTAACGAAACAGACAGTTATAGAAGTAAAAAAAAAACATGCTATTTAAAGTATATATGGGAGTATTAGAAAGTATTTTTTCTCTTCTTTACTACTATTGCTAATAATATTTTTTCCTGAAATACTTTGGTCGTTGCGCAACGCTGCAACACTAACATTAGCCGCCACTGTGCCATGGCATATCCTATGGCATTTCTTGTCGGTAGAACCTGCTCTATTTCGTAGCATTTTCCCCAGCATTTGTGGTCCGATTGCAGCGCCGTGTTGTGTTAAAAAGAAGCGAAAGATTTTGTGCCAAATATCCATGCTCTTAGTTTTGTGGGAAATTGAATTGTAGTAAAGAAAAATGAGTTGGAGTAGGGATTCTGTTTGTCTACATATTTCTTTGTGATTTTCGTTTTTAATATGATCGGCGAGAAGTGTTGTTACAATTACTATAGCTTTAGCTACCTCGCGCTTAATTTAGGAGCTATAATTGCGCTCTTTTCCAGTGATTTGTTTGCTACACCACGACAGATGCTTATCGCAATGCTACCGTTTAAAAGCACCATATACTTTTGTGCCATAGAATATTATATGAATTTTTTGGCAGCGCATCTGCTACGAGAAATGCTTCCTTCTAAAACTAGCCTAAGGTAATCGGCACATAAATGGAGGTATTTTGTATTACTAGCTGCAAACTTTATCTTACTTTGAAGAATATATCTGGAATGAGGACCCACGCTCATTCTTTCTTCTTTAGCGCCTCTAGTGTCGTTCCTGTAAACTAAAATTTTTCGCCAGCTGTTGGCAGCACTAGTCTGTCATTGTTGTCAGTGAACTCGTTCAAAAAGGAGGCAAAACTTCCTTTTAACATGATTGGCCATCAAAATTGTTTCTCCAAATTGGGACGAAACAAAGCTATATTTAGAATGTAGAGTACAAGTTTGGACTATCCATTAATAGAAAATCATTGTGCAAATTGTTAGTGCATTTCTATTTGAACCGTGCCCTTCTGGCGCTACTGTCGATGTGTGTTTTCTTGTACCTCTCTCGAAAGAGGAGGGACAAGTTGCTGCGGCCGAGATCTTGCAATTGTTTCATGCGGCAGCGTTGCCACGATGAATTATTCCATGGACTTGGCGGTGCTCTGTCTTGTTAATCATTCTAAGTAGCCTACGATCTTCACTCAAGACCAAACGACTGAATTACAAACAGGCAACACAGCTGAGGCCATTCACTTCTTTCCCCTAAGCAGAGGGAGGGTTTCTTCCGTAAGAGGGTGGGGCCGAATTATGGTTAGCATATTTTCCGAGGGCACACCTGAGATAGACAGGCTCTAGAGAAGTAATTACGGTTCAAAATTACTTGTGAAAATGTTGCTTTTCTGTAGCCATGTTATCGTAACAAATTGCCAGTTTGATACATATTTCTATACATACGTCTTTATATATTAATTTGTGTTATCTTTAAGATTATATATTTCCTAAATTACTATTAAGCTTCTTGTTTTGGAAAGATTAATACTGAAATTGTTTCATTCGGTAGCGAAGCTTTGTATGAGTTTGAGGTTAACATGTTCTTCCAAGTACGTGATTTGTATTAAGCGCAGTGAAAACACGAACTTTAATTGGACCAAAAACACTTTTTTGAACATTAAGGATAGAAATTTGGTATTCGAGCTCAATATATATATATATATATATATATATATATATATATATATATATATATATATATATATATTTATTTTTCATTACCGTCGTTGTTTGCTATACTATCTTTACAATAAAAAAGGTCTTAAGCCTATTATACATCATCATACTTTCAATCAAATATTGTATCAAACTTTTCCTTGACGCTAATTTGGTCCAATAAGTTGGCTAAAACTTTCGCACCCATTATAAATGATCCAATATAAAGGTGAATATCATTGCTCAATATTTTATATTTTTTTGATTCAATTGTTAGGTTACTTAAACGTACCGGTATATGTGAGTTTTATGGTGGCACTGCTGGTGTAACTATAATCAATATGTTCGTAGAAATGAATGGAATGACTATTCACAATTACTTCTGTCTCATTTCCCTCCTTTATTTCTATTCCCAAATACATCTTACCTTGTATTTGGACATCATGTTTTCTTTCTTGTTCACTAAATACGTATGAATTTGTATTGTATTTGCTAGTTTGATGCTTAAATTTCATCTAATTCAGTTAATTTCCGAGTAGCTTTTGTAGCTTTGGGACACTAATTAAGAATAAATAGTCAGTCACAGTATTAGGTTTTACAGTTACAATAAGAGAGTACATATTAAAGAGGATTCTGCAGGACATTAAATTCCGGAGGAATTTTTCACGGTGTAGGAAACTATTAATTTATATTTAGAAATGCGAAAATTTTAATGCTCTGACCTATGTGATTTTATACAACAATTAGCATGATAAAATTTACTTACATGCACCCAGCGACACTGCTATTTTCAGAAATGAGTTACCAGCTCTACAGCGGATGCTAGGAGTGTCCCTTGTTTTGATTCAAACACTGGTTCACACGTTTCACCAGGTTGGCAGCAACTTTACGAAGATTAGACGTGGTTATGTTGTCAATGGTACTGCTAATGTTTGTTTCCAGGTCTTAAGTAGTTCGGTAATTGTTGTTGTATACATACCTCTTGCTTTAAATAGCCTCATAGAAATGAATAGCAGTGTTGCCGGGTGCATGTAAGTAAAAATTTAATCATCATAATTTCAAAGTATGTTTTTCATTGTTTTCAGGAATTGCATAATGTAATAGGATCCTTAACACAGCTTTCAATCCACTGAAACATCGGAAAAGTTGCCAATTCACAGTGTTAATTTATGAAAATGACGATTTCCCTACTTCCCCCTTATAGAGGCCTCATCTAATTAGTTATCGGTGGAAACGAAGAATTATTTTTTCTGCTCCATAGTTTTCAAGCTACTCCAATTAAACAAACTGAAAATTAACAGAACATCCATACGTATGGATTATGAGTCAATTTACATGGTTTGCAAAAAAAAATTGATTTACATCTTCGGTAACATCTGTCAACACTGTGTGGTTCCTAGTGTACTTGAATCGTTGCTTTTTAGTTTAAAAATATATGAATGAACAAGGCTTTAGTTTGCTATAACCATTATTCGTGTATCACTTCAGGTTCAAAAGTTCTACTATCCCAAACTCCGGGTTGCATTGTATATTGGACACCCTGTATTAATTTCACAGGAAGATGGATTTAATTATTTATGTAAGGTTAAGAGAGAAAGTTCTGAAGAACAGATGCCCTTAATTCTATAAATATTCGTGAATCTTAATCTGCATTAAATGAAATAGCGAATAAATTAATAAAACAGTGTCGAATGAATTAAATATAGGTGGTAAAATTTAGGAATTGCCAAAGCACATATTTTTGTTATGTCTGAGAAACAGGAATGTAAATGAAACTAGTAAAGTGAATAAAATACTACTGATAAAGTAATAAATATTAGGAAATATTTTATCAATATACTAATCATACCGACGGTTTTATTCAAACAATTTATGAACAAGTGAATTGTTCGTAGGTGTAAGAAAATGGTTGTTCGTTTTTTATTTTTGTGCAGAGAAATACAAAGTATTACGATGTTACTTTATTGTGGCTAATGAACAAATTTGGAAGTTGATATTTTATAAGTCAGGAGCTAAAAACCGGATAAATAGAACTTTACATGATTCTGCAGCAAGGGGAAGGCTACCCAAATATGAAGTTTGATTTTAATCTGGTGATATACGTGAATGGTGATTTCTTTTCAAAAACATGATTTGAAATTTGGCTAATGTTAGCTTGGCATCTAGAAGTCTACAAAACATAATATTTCATACTCTTTTGTAGCATGCTAAGTTACAATTACGCCTAGTTTCATTTTAAACGGATGAGTAAGCTGTATCTTTTGTATTTGAAATATAACCCAAAAAATTATTGCTAATACCTGAGGAATCAAAAGCCTGCTTCAGTGTCCACCACTTCGTAGTTGAAATGAAATCTTCCAGTTTTACATCTCACGCATATTCCGAGTAGACTCAAGGAGACGGTGCTGGTGAGAAATGAATGAAATGGTGGAACGAAACGGAACAACTCCGAGAAACCCACGTACGTTTTTTGTCCACCGCAAAGTTCACTTGGCGCGAGCGGGAAATGGACCAGGGATTTCACTTACCATATATGAACGTTCTACCAGTGAGGCACCACGATCCACGCTACGCATTTGTAGTTTGGTAACATAAAATGAGCTTGGTTGAACTTGTACGGTAGATAGTGTCCTTGATTCTTCAGGGAAAATTAATTCAAATGAAAGCCTATTTATCGAGGTAATTAAGAACAATTGAGTAAGGAAAATCACTTAAAAAGAAGACTAACTTTTTCAAATATTTAAAGTCAATTTGTCTGCTATTTCACATAAAAAACCGGAAATTTAAGGAACGCAGAGCATGTTTCTTTCTGTTGTGATATAAATTTGTCATGATTGAAAGCAACAAATGTTAATATCTGATTATAAACTAGATTGCTTTGGAAACAGTAAACTAATTCTTTCCATTTAATATATATATCACGATATTGTATTGAAAAAAACTAAACTGTGCATACACTTCATCCATTGTAGGTCTAGCTTATTTAGAATACAGAAGACAAATGGAACCGTCATGATAAAAGAAAATGGACATCAGATATGTAATGAATGTACCCAGTAGTTACGTGAGCGTTCACCTGAAAGATCAGAAATTGGGAGGCAATACGACATATTACTCCCATTAGTTGCACCATCCAAATCTCTAGAATCTAATTTTAAATAGCACCTCTGTGAATTATCTTTGTTTTTTTAACAGCTTATTGCCGTTTGTCTTTGACTCAGAAAGTTTGGACTTCCTAAATAAGGTTTCGCTGAACATAAATTTTGAATGAGTTTTAACTCCAATTATATTTAGATACCATAATATCTTATTTTTTGTACCTATAAGTATGATTTACTTTCTGAAATAAAAAATACACGTTTCACTAAATTTTGAAAGTGTATGGTGGTTAATCAATATATTTGGTTGAAGTTCAAAAGTTAACATAGCTCGCTAAATACGATCTTCGCTTACCTCTTGTTATATTCTTTGGACATATGAATTATGTTTGTTCCTATTCATACGATTTTTCGAAATGTAATTTTAACAATAAGCTTTACGACACTTCTGAAAACTGGTACGTTTCTAATCTGTCTGAATCAGCAAGCTGACTCGTATTTGATTTCTCGTTAATTTACTCGTTATCATTTAGCCAAAGATGAAGTCACATTACTTTGCGTGATCTTTAAATTGTGCCTCTGTTCTAACATTTAGGAATATTATTTATGTGCATTGTGAAGTGTAAATGTGATTTCGTTTTACGGAATGATTGACATGGCAAGCAAACTTCAAAAGATAATAATGTATAGTCTTTATTATCGCACTTTGGCTAAAACGTTTTCCCACTCGTTGAAAATACATGTCTATCTTGCGTAATTTTCCAAGCATATTTGATTATATTCCTTTACACTCGTTAGATGTGAGAAATGACATGCTCGTTTTGAAGTCTGATTTCTGTATAAATCACTTCTGCACCTAAAAAGGACAAGTTTTCTGACTTTTTTAAAATTCGTATATGACTCCTGTACAGATACACCTGTTAAGGAACTGAGTACCTGCCTTAAGAAATGATAGCCTGCGTTTTACACCCAATTACACATGTGACTCTCGAATTTTGAATTGAGTCAAATTGCACATAAAATTGAACTTGCTAGATATGTGTATAGAAATCTTGTCTCGGATTTCTATCCGTCTATCATTTATGATATGTATAAGGCGCCTCTCAAGTACGTTCACATGTGAGATTTCACAGTTCTATGTGTAGCCATATGATTTGCTAGACGCAATTTCAGGCTAAATCTCTTTTTACAATGATGACAGCCATAAGGTTTTTCCCCCGAATGTGTTAAAATATGGTTCCTCAAAATTGATTTATCGCTAAATCCTTCACCGCACTCTTGGCAAACATAAGAATTTCCATCAGTATGAGTCACCGTGTGTCTGTCGAAATCTGTTCTTCGGCAAAACCCTTTTCCGCACTGCTGGCATGTGTGAGGCTTCTCCCCTCTATGTGCTAACATATGATTTTTGAAACTTATAATATCTTTATATCCCTTTCCACATTCCTGACAAATATGTGGTTTTACATTTGTATGTGTCATCATGTGTCTTCCCAAATTTGATTTGTCAGTAAATCCCTTACCACATTCCTGACAAGTGTGAGGCTTTTCACCTGTATGTATTAACATATGGTTTGTCAGACGGAATTTCAGACTAAAGCTCTTCCCACACACCTGACACGTGTGAGGTTTCTCCCCTGTATGTGTCAATTTGTGGTTTCTTAAATTAGATTTATCTTTAAATCCCTTTCCACAGTCCTTACATGTGTGAGGTTTTTCATCGGTATGTATTACCATGTGCCTTTCCAAGTCTGGTCTACGAATAAATCCTTTCCCACACTCCTGGCACTTATGATGCTGCTTGACTCGATGAGAAAACGTTTGATTTTGTGAAATAAGCTTATTGCCTTTGACGAGAATAATATATTCATGGTCTCTGAAAAAAAAATTGGAGAATATCGAGAAATTGAGCGGTGAAATAGGGACAATGGAACAATTAAATACGAAGGCTTTGTTTTAAAGTATCTGTAACGAGAAAAAACATCCGAGTGACTCCTTATTGAATTCTAGAAGAGTGAATTATAAGTGGTCCATGGAAGTGAATTAACTACAAATGTAGAATATAGAATTTATTTTGAAACTCTTTTTGGTAAGTCAATTTATATGTAGGGTATAGTAGTTATTCTGTGACCCCTTTTGTAACTTTTTAAAAGGTAAAAAAAAAATCACTAGGTTAAATGTGTTTGCTAACCAAACAAAACACTACATCTTTTGAATAGCAACACTTTAAATTAATTACATTTTAAATCAACTACGAAAGCATATCAGACTTATTATTTACTGTTACGAATTAACGACTATTAAAGCATTTTTAGAGTAACAAATTTACATAGTCTCTACAAGAGTTGCATCACATCTAAGATGGACGGTGCCACTGACATACATAATACCTTAGCGTGGAATACTATTGTTATGATGTTATGTATTTCAAATACAAAGGATCAAAGTTACAAGGTGTTCAGCTATCTTTTTAAAATACTTTATTCTGGACACCTGCGTAGGAAAGCATGATATTCATATTTCAAATACAAAGGATCAAAGTTACAAGGTGTTTAGCTATCTTTTTAAAAGACTTTTTTCCGGACACCTGCGTAGGAATGCATGATATTCAATCACACATATGAACTTGCAAAAATGTGTATCATATACAAGTATATCCATCCAGGATAGTTTACAATATTCGTAAAGCTTATAATTGTTGTTTACAGCAAATTGATACTTGAAGCCATTCCAAAGATTCGATGAACGTTGGTGAAGGTTGTACCAATCGCTTAAAGGCATAGACTTCCGAAAATGTGTTGATTGTTGCTTAGGTCAAATCTGTTTTAGTATTATGCATATGAGTTCTCGTTATATAGTCTGTGACTGATTTGTTTAGATTAGTGATTCCTAACAGTCATACATCTGGATTATATAACTAATATCAGAAAATATTTAGTGTAGAATTAGAAATATCTTTAATAAATTCATAATTTTGTTATTGGAAGATATGTGGATGATTTAAATGGAAAAAAGTAAAATAAGTGGAAAGATTGAAAATAAGTGTTCTAGATATTTACGGAAAAATAATATTTTGTTGTATAGATTCTTGTTCTCAATTGTTAGATTTAAAAATGACGTGTCGACTTATTCTTTAAGGGCTCACATATAAAACTAATCTGTATCATTCAATATTATCACGACAGTCGACTAATTTTCCTATATTCTTAAATTATAGAAATTGTTTACATAATATTAAAACAAAATTATGCAGAACAGCATACTACAAACTCCTTTTTCAATGCTTCCATTTATTTTACGCTGTCAACTAAATCATGAATGTACTTTTCAATATCTTAAATTACTTGCAATCGTATACTAAATAAGACGTATTTTTAGTACTATTTATATAATCCAAATTCGTGACGGTTACGAATCACTAGTTCAAAGAAGTCAATCACAGACCAACTCTACTCGTATATATGGATCATTCTAAAACAGCAATTGTAATGTTACAGAAGCAAAGAAAGCTAAATTACAGTTTCCCATTAAAGCGGCTTTTTAAGTAGTATTCAAATCATTAACATGTTTATCACATTTTAGGTTTAGTTTTAGATATTATTAAATTGCAGCAAATACTCAAAATTTTTTGAAAAATATCTAGTAGGTAGTTGTCTATCAAAATCTTAATTATATAATGAAATTTGTGAAAATATCAAATTTTAAATTGTATATACATTTCCTTACGCTTTTTTGGATTGGTTTACAACGTCCGATTGACATAACTTGTTTAGATACTGAACCTTTTATGTGATTCAGTAACCTCGTTAGGTTGTAATACTCAGTCGTAAAAACGATATTTCAGTTTCTCGATTAATACGTAAAGTTGAAATATGAAATAGCTTGGCATTCTGCCAATTGAAAAACATATCCTTATGTTAGGTGGGCAACGTACAAACAGAATGATATTACAAAGTATGAAAAACAATACCTATGTGGTAAAAATTACAGCGGACTGTTTTTTTTTTACTTTAAAAATTAGAAGGAAGTTTCGAGGTAATACTGCACTGTCTATATAGTACATTATCGCCAGTCAAAAAGGATGACAATCGTACCCAAATCAGGAAGACAGACAATTAGCAGAGATGTAAGTTCCGACCCTATCAAAAACAATTTCTTATCCTTGAGACATTTCAATGTTGACGGGGAACAAGGAGGAACATGAGTGGGAACGTAATAAGAACGGAGTTGTGAAGAATCTAATGAAACATCCATCATCCGTTGATGAGATATAAAGTAATTGTTATATAGGGAGCAAGTGGTAGTGAACTTCGTGAATTTAGTGCTTGTTTGCGAAATACAAAATGTCTTGATCAGATATTTCGAGATACATGTATGTATACCACTTATTCTACAGTATAAGGGCATGCTGCCATAGTAAAATCAGGAAAATCCAGATACTAAAAGACATCAGTTAGTGAGAGTGAGGAATAAATAATAGACATCTCATGCTTTATTGTATTTATAATATTGTTGTGAATGTGAAAGTATATAAGTCTATATTTACTCATATCTATCTATCAATTCACACGTGCAAAGTATTACAGCCATAAGTATATTGGAAGAAATCGGAGAATTATAAAGTCATCCATTGTGAGAAGCGAGTCATCAGTAACAAAATATTCATATACATTATATTTCAGGGTGTTAATACAATGATATACCTAAACGGTTGTATAGAGCAAATGTTTATCATACTACATGTTATTAAGTGCATAAATAAAGACTCCACTATTAAGAATATAAGCAAGTGCTCATTTATTACATACATATTTGTAATACAACCGCTATAATTTGACTAACGAATTTTTCTCAAATATTAGTTGTGTTCGTTTGTTCATTTATTCATCTGTATTGAAGTACACATAATAAATAACAGATCTGGAATACGAAAATTGTCATATCATTTCTCGCGAAGTACAGTGGTTATCTCAGCTGATGGAAATACTGTAAGCAGAAGACCCTTGTATAATAATAATATTCTTAATAAGTTATCCACTCAAATATTTTATCATCCTTCTCAGTCGATTAGGATTAAACACAATTACATGATTACTTACTCGTTATCCAGGCAAAATTTCGATTTAAGTACTACAATATATAAAATATAATTCATTAGGTATACCAACCTTAGCGGCTGTGTATTTCATACTCACGTCACGAATCAGATAAGCGTGAATTTAAGGTGAGTCATATGGTACGTGTATATTCCTAATATACTATATTCATCATCCTGTAAAACCAGTTGGGCACTATATACCATATCAGATCATATTTGTAGTGGGATCTCACATAGTTTTAATTCCACTTTAAGTTTCTGATTCACGTTCCGTATAGTCTCGATGTTGACAGAGGCACTAAACTCTAAACCATAAAAACAATATCAAATGTAACTGAAATTTCGTCTGATTTAGAGTTTCAACGGGAATCTAACTCGACTTCTAACTCAATTATGAGGATATATATATATGAGTTATGATTATATCTAGAGTGAGATTGATGTCTATTTTTTTATAGGTGAGAACGAGGTACGAGGTAGTTGCAAATGATTATATATTATATCGCGTTAATTCTTGTACATAGCAGATTTGTATGTAATGCAATGATTTTTGAACTTTTTGTGCATGAATGGAAATTGTGCAACTGAGCTAGACAATATGCCAACTTTCGTTGGTACAAATTAAATAAAATCTAGAAATCTAGATTAATACCTAAAATATCATTATAATAAATACCTTAAAGCTTTAGGATAGAAAGGAGTTGCAGTGCGTGTTCACAGAAGTCAGACTGAAATAAAATAGACAATATCTGGGTGAAAGAGTACAGGTTGTAATTACCATTTCCGTTTTTCACCACAAATCATCAATAAACGTAAATTTCGGGTTCATACATGGAAGCTACAGTAACAGGGATAAAAGATAAGTTCCAAATTCGAAAACTTATTCTTTTTTCGCGGTAGATCTAGATTACCGCGATAGTTTTTCGAGTTTTGATCAAAAGTATACCCTGACCAGGATAGTGTTGTTTCGGCTGAGGGCGCTAGTAGTGTGTTTACCTCAGTTACCCGGCAAGCGTGGGAAGACAGGGAAATGTATCCAACTCTTATTCAAAGTTCAAGGATAGTAAGCAATGTAATCTGCGTTTAATAACAAAAGTTATAAATTATATTATTGAATGTAGAAATGATAGCATCTTAGATAGATGGAAAGATTACTTTGACGATTTGCTTAACACGCTACCAAAAACTCATATGCGTGGGGAAAGGCAGATACAAACCGCAGAACGGTATATTCCAGAATCCAACCAAATAGAAGTAGAAAACGCTATAAAGAAATTAAAGAAACACAAATCTCCGGATGTAGACGAAATTCCGGCAGTTAATTTTAGCTGGAGGCGAAAAATTGTGGAACAAGATACACAAACTCATTCTCCTTATCTGGAACAAGGAAGAATCGCCACAAGAGTGGAAAGAATCAATCATTGTTCCAATTCACAAGAAAGGCGACACAATTGACTGTAATAATTATCGAGGCATTTCTCTTCTGTCAACATCCTATAAACTCCTGACAAACATTCTATTAGCAAGATTGACCCCATACGCAGATGAAATTATTCGAGATTATCAGTGCGGATTTAGACAAAATCGATCAACCATCGACCAAATATTTACCATTCGCCAAATACTCGAAAAGAAGTGGGAATACAATACCCCGGTACATCAACTATTTACTGATTTTAGAAAGGCATACGACTCGGTTAGGAGAGAAACATTGTACAGCGGGGGACACTTCTAAATGGTACAGCCATATGGAGATTTACGGCTAAGGTGTACCATTTAGAAGTGTCCCCCGCTGTACAACGTCCTTACAGAATTTGGAATACCGAAAAAGCTAATTAGATTAGTTAAGGTTTGTTTAAATGAACCACAAAGTAAAGTCCGGGTAGGAAAATTTTTTTCCACGAGCTTCCGCGTCGAGAATGCCCTGAAACACGGAAATGCGTTGTCGCCATTATTATTCGACTTTGTCCTGGAATACGCTATAAGGAAAATCAGAGATAGCAACCAGGGCCTAGAGTTGAACGGTGTTAACCAGGTCATGGCGTATGCTGATGACGTAAATTTAATAGGGGATGATAGGAGAACAATAGAAAGAAATGCAGAGGTCCAATTAAAAGTTTGCAGTGACTTGGGTTTAGAAGTAAATGCAGATGAAACTAAATACATGCAAAGTGCGTCGAGACCTAATACGGCAAATTATGGATGCGTTAAAATATTAAATAATACTTTTGATGAAGTGGATTTGAAATATCTAGGATCAATATTAACAGACGAAAATCATATTCACGAAGAAATTAAATATCGATTAAAAAACAGGGAATTCGTGTTATTATTTAGTTCAAAATCTCTTGTCGTTGCGAATTCTGTCGAAGAATTTGAAGCTTAAAATATATAAAACGGTAATCATGGCTGTTGTGTATGGTTGCGAAACATGGTCGCTTACTCTGAGGGAAGAACATAGACTGAGTATTTGAGAACAAGTATTTGAGAACAAGATCCTGAGGCGAAACGGGAAGACCAACCGGAAAACTACCATTAGGAAGAACTTGGCGCAGATGGGAAGACAATATTAAGATGGATCTTTCCCCTTACCCTTCAAATGGACTATTTGCAGAATTTGGATTAATTCACAATCCAGACCTCAAAAACTAGTCTCAAAGACGAGACGACGAAGAACGAGAAACATCTATACCAGTGGCCTATTCCGTTCACTTAAAAAGAAACACAACATAATACTACTTCTAAACTGCAGTGGCCATTAGAATTACAAATGTACCGTCTGTGGTCACCTCGAAGTTCTGGTGCTCATGCTGGGGCTGCAGACTGTTTACAGAAAATATTGTTATTTTTTGTGTCTTTGGGACAACATAGCAAGGAAAGACCATTACATAGTCAAACATTGTCCTGATAGAGAAAGCTTCAATCCTGATGGGAAAAATGTGGCGCATGAACCCAATGTTGACAAATACAGTGTAATGTTACTGCCGTTACATCTGAAATTGGACTGCATGAAGAATTTGTGAAAGCAATGGCAGAGGTTTTCAATTTCTAATGTCCAAATTCCCGGCGACTAATGCAGCAAAAATTAAAGAAGTTATTTCCATTAGCCTGAGATTCGTGAGCTGATAAAAGACAATATCTTTGAAGAGTTGCTGACAAATACTCAGAAGGAAGCTTGGCTTGCCTTCAAAGATGTGTGCAATAATTTCTGAGGTAATGCCATGTGTAAAGACTACAGAGAACTGACAGAATACATGCTGGATTGTTACAAATCTATGGGGTTCAACACGTCCCTCAAAATATATTTCTTATATTCGCATTTGGATTTTTTGCCCACCTAATCTAGGAGAAGGAGTAGGATAAGTAAAAAAAGAATTATCCCTCATTGAAGGTGTATTTCCCTAATGAATGGCAAAACAACAACGTGCGGAAAAAAGCAGTTAAGGCAATGAAGCATAAATTTCTTACCTCGAATGGATAAGTTTTCTTACTGTGGAGAGTGCTTACGCTTTTCGGTCATCCGTCTTTCGTTACCGTAATTACGCGCGCGGGTATACCCGTACTCGGTCGTTAATACAAAACGGAGCCAAATTGCTACACTTTAAAAAATATTTTTGTGTTATTAAAGTGTGAAGTGTTTGTGATAATTAAAAGGCTTAATATATATATATATATATATATATATATATATATATATATATATATATATATATATATATATATATATATATATATATATATATATTCTGCGGGTGTTATCATACCAAGTAATATCACAATGAGAGTGTAGAATTGTGCATGTTATGCAATATTTTATGTTATAGGCTAAGTATTGTACATGCATATATTTTATTATGTTTACAGCTTCTGCAGTGCCATGAGATTGTTTTCAGTTGAAAAATATAAGGAGTGGGTAAAGGTATATTACACCCAATGTCCCTTAAACTTCTGACCATAAAACTGGGTAACCACTGTTGGGAACAATGAACTGATTCTGTTGAGGTGGACACAGGGATATACCACGAACACGGTGTTGATCTAATCCCAATAACCATGGTTCAAATCCCAATTTCACTATTTTGTTCTTAGTTGGTTAACATATGTACTTGTGGGTTGATATCCTCCAGTCCAAGAGTCTGTTTCCTCTCATAAATCAGTACAAGGACGTTCAGGAATCAAACCCAGTACCATCAAATCTGTTTTCTTAAACAGTAACCCACACGAATACGGACCCTGATACTTTCATATCTATTGTCATATTTGTCTTCCCGAACAGGAACATACAAGAATCAAACCCATAACTGCTGTTATATCTGGCTATGCCCTCACAGGGACAAGAATCTTGATATTGTTATAATGTTTTAAACATATCATTCACTAAAATAGAACTTATATTTAGTAAAATATTCATTTTAACCACAATTTTTGAAACTTACAGAAATTAATTGCAAATATCATTATGCCTAATGTTTATTATCATAAACAGTATTTTATTTTAATTTACATTTATTACGAAAGGAAAAAATGGAAATGAAATCTTTTGAGTTTTACGTCCCATAGATATGCCGGTTAGGCTAAAGGAGGCGGCAATGATGAGTAATGAATGAAATGGTGGAACGAAGAAAGTGGGAGGAAACGGGAGAACCCCACAAAACCCACGCACACGGTGTTTGTCCACCACAAAGTTCACCTGGCGGGGGCCAGGATCGAACCCAGGATCCCAAGCACCACAAGTGAACGCTATACCACTGAGCCACCGCGGCCCCACTTGTTACGCAAGGATCATAATAATTGTGAAATAATGGATACCATGGTTATAATTGATACTGAGGACGAATCAAATACGACCAATGTGTAATAAAAGTAGTATTACTTTGCATTCATTGAAATAAACAAACGCCATTAAATTATTAATTTACATTACAATTTATTCAAAACATTTTAATAGACTGTGTATCATTTTGTGAATATTACTCCGTCATACAATCTTAGTTTGAAATCTACGGTGAAATTAGTTCTCTTGCTATTGGAAATATATTAGCAGATTCCGGGTCATTTTAATGTCAATTCATTGTAAAATTTTTCGCTAATCAATTTATGAGACAGCGTTTGAATGCAGATAAAACGAATCATCATTAGTACGCTGTAGAACATCACAAATATAAGCATTAAGTTGTATCCTTCTTTTATTTATTCAACCATATTTATACCGTAGTTCAATTTAAGTAAAAATTAAAGTACGAATTTCAAGTAATGCATAAATAAACGTACCCGACTTCCTGAGGAGTGCTATCAATTTCTTGAAAAGCACTTTCTTCAACGTTCTCTTCGGACTGATCCTCAATAAAGCTAGACACGTGACTGGTTGATCCTGCTGTTGCGTCGTGCACATCACCTTTTAAAGAGACTGTAAAATCAGGCACCGATGTGTCTATTAACATGGAGAGTTTATTGTCATTATTTCTTCCCGTTCGATTTTCTCCTTGTTCCTTACATTCCATATATGACACAGAACATAAAGAGAGAGGATCCATATATTGCATTTCAGTAGAATTACTATTAGACAGTTCATCATTGTAATCTTCAACAGACTCATTTTCTATTTCAATTTTAATTTTAATCGAAGAATCAAAAGCCATTTAGGTAAATTGTTTGTTGGAGACTTGAGACGTTTAACACTCACTGTTTCAGAGGTAACGAAAATTCTGAAAAGAATAAAATAATACTATTCACTATTATGTAACAACCAATTCAACGAAAAATGACAAAAATTCTAGTAAAACTAAATTTAGCTGCTAGAGAAAACCGTTGTTTACCTAAAATATTATTTTCTGGAAATCTGCTGACGCTCTGTTGCGATGACAAACTTACATATATTAATGCGATAATTGATACCATGATGGAAAAAATATAAATCAAGTATGACTTACTTTATGATAATATCTACTATGTTACCTCATTTCAATAGTATTTCTTAAACGTATTTAAGAAATCTACGACGAGAATTTAAACCAGTCACACAGATATTAAATTACTTAATTTGGATTTTATCTGAATGTAACAGCGAAGTAGATGAAAATATTTCAAAGGGAATAAACCGGTTTCTCGGTACTTTAGCTGGTGACAAATTAACAACACAATATTTAGTAGCGTACTCTCACTCATCGGTTATTTTACTCTCCGTTTTCATTCATTTGAATCGGGTACCGCTGTGTATAGTTTACAATAGCTCGACCTGCCACTATGTGTTTCTTCAAGTTGCTATTCCAACATGTATATAATGCGCGCCAGTGTATATAATGAATACATAAATCAGTGAATCTAATATACCTCTGCATTTTGTATAAAGTAGTACTACTTTGCAACAGTTTTGTTTATTATACATGAACGATAATCCCATGCTTTATTACGTTATACGTCATAAAGGTGTAGGCATATATTTGTAACCTTATAAAAATATTACGCAAAATACATGCTGATAAAAAAGTAAGTTCTACTGGCGTCTCGACATTTGGCTAGCGCAAGATACGTGTTTGTATATGATTCTAACTAAAACATAACTATATTTGTAGTTAAAATGACGTTTTGCACTAAACTCGAAGCAAACGAAGTGCATTTGAAAGTCTTACAAACTTAAGTTCTAAAACGAAGTTAAAACATTAATTTTGGTCATATGCCTCGTTGAAAACAGGAGACTCATTGTAGTCAGGCCCGTACTGGGATAATAACAAGGATGGTGGATAAGTTTATCAAGGGGGTGCCCATACAAATGTGAATATATATATGGTCACGATATAAACGTCTCGCCTCTGGGCTATTTTTTCTTGTCTCTCCATATATGAGGAGCGTATCTGCCAGCTCGTTGAAGCGTAATCAGCCATTGCTCAGGCATGTACAGATTAACACAATCAATTTTACTTAAACATCAACGTCTACACTTTTACACAGCCGTGAATACCTGGATAAAATCCTCCCCGTTGAATGCAACATTTCCTATTTTATTATACAGCAATTCTACACGTAACCCCAGAGCATCAGACTATATATATCACTCAAGTTGCGTAGATGCCAAGTAAAACACAGTCACGCTAATTGAAGCCATTCCATAACAAAACTGCAAGATAGCCTTCTGTGAGCCACTCGCAATTGACTCACAAGGGATGATAGTTCCGTAGTGTGCTACCAAACCATCATGTCCTTAGTAAAAGTACTATAAGCTACGTACATACTCCTACGAGTACGCGAAATTGCCACATTCTCTTTCTTCGTATAGGTATTCCATCCAACTTCAAGGTACATTAGAACGTCGAAATAAGATTTTCCTCCATTTCTTGGACGTAATTCCAACGAGCTTTCTTCTAGAAAATTTCTCCAGCAATGACAAAATTAAAATGTAAGTGTGCACTATTTTGGTATATTCACAATAGCAATGTAGATTTTCATAGCTCAGGTGTAAGGAGCGTTTCCCAACTCCAAGGGACGGGAAAAGCCCTTCGAAAGTATCCCTGTAGGAAGATTCACCTACGAATAAATCAAGTATACTGTCCCAAAGCATTTCTTTGTATCGTTATGCAACGTGTATGGCTCGTGTTTCGTCCATTTCTGTTGCTTCTGTGCATCAAAGTATCATATTCCACGGCGTTACATATTACGAGGAGGAAACCCTTTAATACAGCTTGCTTTTGCCCAATATATATTCATGCAACATTTGGTTATCCCATTGTCATGTGGAGAATCCCTTCCCCATTGACAATTTGCCGCCATCGATGGCGCGCCGCCTACTACTTCAGCGGCCAGGTCGCCAATATAGGCGATGTCAAGGCGTGATGTGAGCGATGCTCGCTTATGCCGTTTTGCAGTTCTTTCCCGCTGACGGCCCGCCAGCGACAGTAGCAGCTGTTCCGCTGAAGTGCCCATGATGCAGTTTTGCATCTCTTTCGCGTGGCGGCCCGCCAACAACGATAACAGCTTTGCCGTTAAAAAGCCTTATTGGGGAAATCGTCGTATGGTCGCGCTGCCTGTATTGCATTGAATTAACAAAAAAAGGCAAAACTGCATGAAAGATAATCAACAATGTATGCAATGGTAATAATAATAATAGCAATAATGTTACGTTGTCGCTTTACCCTTAACACGTATTTTGTTACTTCCGTAGAGGAAATCAAGAAAAGCAATGCAGATACTAATGTAAATACTATCAGTATTTAAGTCAACATAGTCCATTTAATAGTTCTTTTGTTATTAACCACGTTAGCCCTAGTGACGTCATAAAAGTAGTAAAAAAATTAAAACTTCTGACAGTAAGGGTATATTTGACATATCGAGCAACCTTATAAAAGCTGTGATTAATCACACTGTGAAATCCCCTACAATATGCTTCAATAAATGTTTCTCTCAAGCACATAAAATAGCAAAAGTTATTTCTATATACAAAACGGGAGATAGACCGTGCTTGTCCAATTGCCGTCCAATATCTCTTATTTTGTTTTTTTTCTAAAATTATAGAAACTATTGTTAAATATTAGCTATATAAATATACGACTGAGCCAAATATAATTTGGATTCAGGCCTGGGAAATCCACAACTGATGCAGTAGAATCACTAACGAAAAAAATATATGAAGTTAAAAAAAAAAGGGTTTTGCTCTAGTTACATTCTGCAATTTAAGTAAAGCATTTGATTGTTTAGATCATAATATCTTATGTGATAAATTAGCGAATGAAGATTCCACAGCAGCGGTTTAAATTTTGTAAAATCCTATTTAAACGAACGTTAACAGATAGTTAGTGTTAAGAACATCTTAGAAGTAAAATATGGGGTACCGCAGCCTTCTGCTCTGGGTCCGATACTATTTTTAATAATGTTAGATGAATTGCCTTTAAATACTAATACATCAATTCTAGGGGGCGCGGTGGCTCAGTGGTAGAGCGTTCACCTCTGGTGCTTGGGGGTCCCGGGTTCGATCCCAGCCCCCGCCAAGTGAACTTTGTGGTGGACAAACACCATGCTCATGGGTTTTCTCGGGGTTTTCCCGTTTCCTCTCTTCATTCCACCATTTTCATTCATCTCTCATCATCACAGTCTCCTTTAGCCTAACCGGCATAATCGTGGGACGTAAACTCAAGAGATTTCATTTTTTACACATTCAATTCTATACGCGGATGACACTACCCTATTTAACATATGAAAATGAAAAAAAAAATGAAATCTTTGAGTTGTACGTCCCACAGTTATGCCGGTTAGGCTAAAGGAGACGGCCTATTTAACATAATCACAAGCTTTGAAGAAGTGTATACAGAAGCTCAAGGTGCATTAAGAGAAGCAGTGAACTGGTTTAAAAGAAATGGTTTTGTGCTAAATCAAGAGAAAAAAAGTAACGTTTGGTCTCAATCACTGCAATGATAGAGAAAACTATGATGAATCTGAGGTTACATTTCTTGGGATAGGTATACACAACCAACTAACCTGGGAACATGTCAAATATGTATGTAAAAAGTTCTGCCGAGTGCTCTTTCTGTTAAGAAAACTGAAAGATACAGTTCCCTATGAGTATATGAAGAATTCATATTTTGCATTTTTTTCACAGCATAATTGCATTTGGGATTTTGCTTTAGGGTAACAGTAGCTAAGTACATGATGTCCTAGTTTTTCCGAAAGAAAGCCATCACGATTATTGTTGGAACACACGATAAAGAACACTGTAAATCACTATTTATCAGGCTTAAGATAATGAGAGTAGTTAATGTATATATTTATCAAATGCTAGTTTACACTAAGCAAAACTAGGCAAATATGACATTCAGGGATGAAGTACATACATATAACACTAGATGGTGTAAGAAAATTGATTTACCCTTTAGTAGATTATCGAAGATCAAAAACAGTTATTTAGCTATAGGACAGAAGCTATTTAATAAACTAACAGCAGCTACCCGTTAAGATTTATAAGAAAAAGTTATATGATTGATTAACAACGAATCCGTTTTACTCGATTCAAGAGTTTAGTGAATGTCAAGAAACTGTCGCGATTTGCAGTGTCACTTTATTTCAAATATTATTAGGTTGTTCATTATATTATTAACCAATAACTGATTGTCTGTATGTTAAGATTACTTTTTTATATCTGTATCTATATGTATATCACATTCGGACGTTGTCAATTGCTTGTAAAGCTCAATGACAATAACATATTCTATTGTATTCTATTTTGAACGGTACTGTATATTTAACACCAAATATTGAACCCAGTGATTCCAAATTTTGTGTAAATTGTCCAGTTCTAATTAATCTTTTTAAAAAAGCATGGCCATTAGTTCTTTATTACATTTTTAGTGGTACACTGAAAGTACTGAAATTTTTTAAAAAAGTAAAGGATCATAACCTACGAGTTATATATTCCGGCATCACATTGTTGTATAAAGGGGTTGTATATCTCTCAGGTGTTTGTTTCATGGCCAAATGATAAGAAAACGAAGCATAACCATTTCTCAAGTCTAAGATGAATCTTCATTGTTTGGAGAGTTTTTTTTTTTTTTTTTTTTTGCAGAATGAACTCCTTATCCCACTGACATAATTAATTGTGTAACTTATTTACTTTTACATAATGGATGCACAAAGAAAGAAAATACTGGTCATATATGAATTAGAAATTCCAACCACAAGTGGGCTCAAATCTTGCAATCGGTGCGAGAAATTGAAAAAAAAAAAAAACAAAAAAAAAACGAAAAGGTCCCCTTTATGATACCCCTTGCCGATTTTTATGAAGGCGTCCGTCACTGTATCTGTAAAGAGACATGTACAGATATGAGGAATGACAAAGAGATTTATGCTCAAATATGAATGATGAGCTGTGTAGACAGCGCAGGATCAGCTAGTTGAAAATTAATAGTCTGCGCTTATTTCACTTATATCGTTTATTCGAGGATGTGCATTAATTACAGAGCTTTTATAGTTACATACAAGCCTACCAACATAAAGTGTTTCTATTGCATCAAATAGGTTTCTTGAACGAAACTGAGTTCTTAATATGCTCTTTGATCTAGTGAACTTTTGTTAATTTTAACCAAATTACTTTTTAACAGAAAGAGCTGTAGGCAAATTTCACTAATACTCATGCACTAAAACATACTCGTATAATTACTATTATTTAATATTTTAATATAGACATCATTGCACTTTGAAGGTGCGACTTGAGGGAAGGGGAGAGGGGAAAATGACAGATATTATAGTTGAATCCATAATTTTCGGGGTCGCTGAAATGAACAATGGCACTTCCAATGCCTTTTAAATTAAAATTTAGCCCCACAACTTGGAGGAAGGATGAGATATATAAAAATATTGAAAATGAGAGATATTAGTGTCGAATCGATAGTTTTCGGGGTCGCTGAGATGATCAGTGACACTTCCGGCCGTTTAAATCCAAATTCAGCCCCGCAATTTGGGGGAAGGGGAACGATATATATATATCGACTTCTTCTGGTGGTACGCAACGGTACGGCATACCGGCACCTTTTAATGGTAGTGGAATATTTCCTTTTCTATCTTAAAAATGGGTTGACTAGAAACCTTAAAAAATACCAAATAGTAAATGTATAGGTTTTTGAAAATCAGCTTTTTTTTCGTTTTCCTTTTTTCTTTCTGGACAAAGAACTGTGAATCTTTGTTACTTCTTGAAGCCAGTTAACCCTTTGGGGATCTTATCGTACATTTTGTACGATACGCATTTTTCATCGTACATTGAGTTCTCTTCTATTTGAGCTTTTTCGTCCGGTTTTTTTGTTTTTTTTGTTTTTCAAGTCCAGATACATGGTAGAAGACATTACGTATGGTTTCAGACCGTCCTGCGTCCAGACATAGGAGGTGATGACGTCATAATTTTGAAATAGAAAATTTCCCTTATGAAGCCTATGTTCATTATTTTTTGGCGGACTTATTTTTTCACGTAGAAGATTGAAATTTTGCACAAACATTCAGTCCACCGAGTAGTATTTACCAGATGTTTTGTTCCGATGTCAGTGCTGAAACAGGGGGGGAACCACAGGGGCGAAGGGTTGAAAAAAGGGATATTTTTACCCCAAAAATCTAGTTTTTCAGGATTTTCCCGCCTCTCATACATGATGGGGACACGTGAGTCATACCGTCTGAAAGGCAGTTCCATTCTGAAGAGAATGACGGTCGAATCATTATCCTAGGGTAATTAGGGACGTCTCAGGGATTTTTTGAAAAATATACTTCTATATAGGGAAAAATGGGAAATGGTGGGTATATTTTTTTTGGCGGGCTTACTTTTGCACCTAGAAGATTGAAATTGTGCATAAACATTCAGCCCACCTAGTAATATTTCTCAGATTTTTTTCAGATCTCTGCATTAAAACAGGGGGGGTCCAGAAGGGGAAAAAATTGAAAAAAAAGATTTTTAGACCCAAAAAATCCCGTTTTTCATGATTTTCCCGCCTCACATACATGATGGAGACACGTGAGTCATACCGTCTGAAAGGCCGTTCCATTCTGAAGAGAATGACGGTCGAATTATTATTCTAGGGTAATTAGGGACGTCTCAGTGATTTTTTTCAAAATATACTTCTGTAAAGGGTAACATGGGGAATTTTCTGAATTTTTTTGGCGGGCTTACTTTTGCACCTAGAAGACTGAAATTGTGCACAAACATTCAGTCCACCGAGTAGCATCTAACAGATTTTTTTCAGATTAATGCGTTAAAACAGGGGGGTCCAGAGGGGCTAAAAGTTGAAAAAAGGGAAATTTAGACCCAAAAAATCCCTTTTTTCTGGAATTTCCCGCCTTAGATACATGATGGAGACATGTGAATGGTACCGCCTGAAAGGCAGTTCTATTCAGAAGAGAATATGGGCGACACATGTCCCTAGGGTAATTAGGGATGTCTCAGGAAATATTTTCCCTGAGATCATAGTGTTTTGTGGTAATTTGGGGCATTGTGGGAATTTTTGATAAAATTTCTCCCGCCCTTACTATTTAAGATAGAAACCTGAAATTTGGTACACGCATTTAGTTTACCAAGTACTATTTATCAGATTTTTTTGGAGGTCTCTACGTTCACACAGGGGGGGGGCAGGGGGCCCAAAGTTGGACAAAAAAATTTTCCCTTCGACATCAATTTTCCCTCACTTGGTATATGGTAGGGGCATGCAAGTGGTACCATTTGAAAGCCAGCTCTATTCTGAAGAGAATGAGGTATGAACCATGATCCTAGCATAAATAGTGACAATGCAGTAGCTGCTTGGCTGAAAGTCTAAAAAATAGCCCAAAAAGCCAAGATCCTATAAGGGTTAATAGTATTCAGGGATCTTTCGCTTGCTGGTATGTCCTCACGCTTCCCTTTGTTCATTCCTTTTTCGTACGGTTATATAAACCATAAAGGCTCTGAACCGTCCAGATTTTTTTCTGAAAAGACTGACGTCTCTCAACAAAATAATTCCAACAAATTTGTCTGTCACTAATTCAATGATCATTAGAGATGGAAAGTTGAGGGTTGAATCCCTGAGATAAATAAATCAATAAGGAAAAAGTGGACGCTGAGCAAAGGTCAGACTCTCTCTCTTTTTCACACATATTATATATAAAATTTCCATTCAATTATCTATACAAGCGGCTACGAGTCTTTTATTTTGGCCACGGGTGCAGTCCAAACTACCCTTTCTTCGTACCAATTTTACAATAGCCTACCGAAGGACCACACAGACGTTATCGAAACTATTGTGCTATTGTTTCTTTGTATGTTTTGGCAGAAACTTCTTTAGATATGGAAGCCCGCTTACTTTTGTTACTTGCAGACACGTTGAGGAAAGCAATTTAGTAAACCAAGCTTTCTGTCTAAAATCTTAGTTTTTTTCCGCATTGAGAACTCGTCGCACTCTCGAGTTTGTGCTCAATTAGAGGTGGAAAATATTGAAGTTCCGACCACAGTGGCTCAAGAGATCCTGTGAATCTGATGATTTTGCAAGCAGCTGTAGTTTCGGGAAGACTAAAACGTCGCGTGATGGATTTTCAGCAATGAAATATCTTTCATTTACTTGGTTGTGTGATTTGTTGTATGGTGTGGCAGACAAGAAAGTTGTAAATATTTTTAAATTATGAAAAATTTAATATAATCTTAAACGTACGTATAATCATGTAGTGTATAGAGGTACGTCGAGTAGTTATCTCCAGATATGACAAAAAATATAGTCGCTTTTTAAAAATTGCCACAGACCATGTGAGTGCTAAGTTGCTGTCTGGAATAGGCTATAAAACGTAGATATTTCAACAGGACGTAGGCAGGGGGTGGGATTTGTGGCTCCGGACACCCCAAATTTTGATTTTTGTGCAAATTTAGTCTAATTCTAGGGACAAGTTTACAAATTTTAACATAATTTATCCTCAAATTGGATTTGACCCTTCGAAATACCTTTGACTCTTCCAAAATAAATAGGGGCGCGGTGGCTTAGTGGTAGAGAGTTCACCTCCGGTGCTTGAGGTCTCTGGTTCGATCCCAGCTCGCGCCGTGTGAACTTTGTGGTGGACAAATATCGTGCTCGTTGGTTTTCTCGGGGTTATCCTCTTTCCTCCCACTTTCTTCATTCCACCGTTACATTCATTTCTCATAATCACCTTCTTTAGCCTAACCGGCATAAACGTGGGACGTAAAACTTAAAGATTTCATTTCATTTTTCCTTCCGAAAAAATTCCTGGGACGTGCTTATATTTTAATTCTTGTATGAAAATGCTGTTCTACTTAAAAGTGTAGGGTTTGAAGTCTGAACCTTGGGAGCTAATTGTGCTTATTATTATTATTATTATTATTATTGTTACCTTGAAAGGCAAGTAACCAACTTTTCAATTTATTAATCATTAGGAACCTGTGGTCCAACGTACCGGTACCTTTATTATTAAAAAATCTCTCTCTCTCTCTCTCTCTCTCTCTCTCTCTCTCTCTATATATATATATATATATATATATATATATATATATATATATATATATATATATATATATATATGATCAAAAATCGCCGTCGAATCCATACTTTTCGGGGTCCCTGAAATGAACAGAAGATGCCGTTTAAATCCACAAATTCACTCCCATTAGTACTCCTAAGGGGGGATGGGAACATGTAAAGGTAATTGAAAATTACCGACATTAGTGTCGAATTCATAGTTTTGGGGCTAGATAAGTTCAATGGTGACAGTTTTGGTGCCCTTTATTTCCAAAATGTAACGTATCTCCCCGTGCAAGCTATTCGCCTAGTCTGTAATAATAACGGACGGAAGTTTCACATATTCAACCCTTTAATATATTTCTCGCTGCTCAAATTTCTCACGTGTGCGGTATATGTGTGTATGTATAAATAAGATAATCTCTCTTTTTGAGTTATTTGAAAAATTTACAAAGAATAAATAGGGATTTTACCCGAAATCAGAAAACTAATAAGTAGAACCTGTTGCTTTAAGTATTTTTCCGTTAGCGAAATACATTATATATACAGTAGGACGTCAATAATCCGAACGTCAAAAATCCGAAGGCGGTCCCTAGAAACTTTCTTAACGCTGGCGATAAATAAACAATAGTGTGTCCGTCGACGTTGTGTGAAGTCAGTGTTTTTACAAAAGTACATTCATATGTAATTGTTTGTCATACATATTTTTATTTTCTCTTAAGCCTATAAGTTTGACGTGTGACGTACAAGTCAGTGTAATTTAGTGTACGAGCAAGTTCCTCAAAAACATTAAATGTAAGTAGCCTTACGTACGGTATTGTAGTTACTGTATGTACTCAATAACCACTGTATCGATAGAAGAACATACCGTACAGTATATGTAAGCTTAAATGGCATTTCTTTGGTCACTTTCGAAAATCCGAACAATTTGAAAATTCGAACTACCTGTGGTCCTAATTAGTTCGGATTTTCGACTTCCTACTGTGTATGCTGCACACATGTTACAGCAAGTAATATTACTAGCATGAGGTCAAGAAATAGTTTTTAAGCTATATTTTCTTGTTTTTGCCAATATTTCCGAACAAATGATTTTTCTAATGGATTCAAAATTTCCGGAAATTTTACACAGAACAAGGAAGTTATTTCTATAAAATATATGTTTGATTTAACATATTAACTAAAATAATTCTGGCTCCGTTATTTTAACACTTTCCTGCCATCAAAGGGGAACATCATAAGATTGCTTAAGATAATTTTAATGTGTCTATACTAATTAAGCTAACTAGGATTAAATTTTAGTTTATTTTGTAGTTATAACTCCATTCTATCACGGTGCTAACTTTAAAGTGTTTGGATGAGTTGTACACAAAATTTCCCTATTCTAATACTAGAAAAATAAGTACTCAATTACCTTAACTCTAAACTAGTAAATACAAAATAGTTTTAACTTTGAAAGCATAATATAATAAAATATTCGAAAATTTTAATTTGACCCAATTTTCCGTTTTTCCAAGCTCGGGAAGACCGTAAAAAGTGTTTTTTCAACCCAAAATTTCCGTTTTTTCCCAGGCCTTCACAACACTAATCTAAAAACACAGTTCACCGAACACTCCTAACAATGGGCCTCCGCATCCGACGACCCATTCATGTTCGAATGTTAACACCATGACATCGGCAACTACGACTGAAATGAACACGCGACCATCGCCACTGGACCTTGGCGCAGTGACAGAGCGTTGCATTCTCTGATGAATCCCAATACCTTCTTCATCATGACGATGGGAGTGTGCGAATCCGTCGTATTCCAACGGAACAGCTCCTTGACACCTGTACTGCGGGACGGAGACAAGCTGGCTTGTAATATGCCATTACAGTCTAATGTGATTATGTTTTTAATAGGAGGGTGCCCGAAAATTTTTGCACCGACTGTACTTGACGTTTAACAAAAAATTTCTGGCTGTTCATATAATTCGTAATTTTGTTTGTTATTCTATTTCAAATTAACATGGAAAAACTGTAAAAAATTCATTACGGATTATAGTTTTGGGAGTCAATACCTTTATTTATATTTTAAATTAGTTATAAGTCTTGTATATGGATGTGTAAATGGATTATTACAATTCTTACGGTGTCAGTGCTATCTGAAAACATAGGTCCACTATTGGACGGAACATTTCAGATCAAATAACCAATCTAAAATTCGACAGAATTTTCAGGACCACCCCTCACCTCTCTTTTAGATACCTAGGTCCTTCTAAAATCTAGTTTAATCCAGATTTTACCAAATTTTATTCGTTTCAAAGCCCCACCGCCAAAATGCTTTGTTTTGATTGGAGGATAAACCCACGCTATGATATTAGGGCGCGATTATTCCCATTCCCTGCAAGAATTTCACTGAAGACGCTGGACTAAGATCTTCCCAGCTCAGAA
The DNA here is from genome assembly GCF_964235325.1 of Thermobia domestica. NCBI lineage: Eukaryota > Metazoa > Arthropoda > Insecta > Zygentoma > Lepismatidae > Thermobia > Thermobia domestica. Next base: position 29,466 of record NC_137458.1, on the reverse strand, counting down.
AGTCGAAAATGAGCTAGAAAAGCTGCAAATAAAGGTAACATTTGGATTTTATTAACATGTAAAATCGTTGGAGGTCTCAAGGAGCCAAAAACTATTAAATTTCATAGTAAAAAACTGGACAAAAAGCTGAAATAGTAAGTGCAATATAGTGACGCCATGATTTCATCTACCGATCGCTATGGACAGGATTCAGAAGTAGTGTGATTTCCGTTTTTCTTTTCCTAAAACCGGTTCTGAAGATCAGTGTTTCCCCTGATATTTTCACCTTCCAATTTTCCTGCTAATTGAGGGTTATAAGACCTGTCCATATATAGATTTGTTTATGTAGGTATCGAGTGATTCTTTTTTTAAACATATATGGCGGTATTTAATTTCTTTATAGTTAGGATAGTAATCATAATGCACGTGTAAATTTACAGTAAGGGCTCCTATCTGACTCCCAAATTGGGAGTACGGCTTCCAGCGGGATGAGTTGAACATGTAGTTTGTTCCGGGTTCCTGCCCCTTCAGGGCAGGGGTCCTATTGTTAGTCAACACTTCGATATGTCCCCTCGGGGCATTGATTAAACAGGTTGATTTTAAGAATGTGATTTAGTAAATACAAGGGCCAGTTGGCCCTGTTCCTTTCTTTCCCTTTCCTTTCGAGCCGATTTAAAATGGTAAAATCTGAATGTTGTCTGTGTATATTTATTAGTATAACATGTATTAATGATAGTGATGATTGGTGTGTATTGGCATGATGTGTCTTGTAGTTTAAGTAGTATGTGTATATTTGTAATGTAGTATCAGTGGTAGTGGTAGTTAAGTGATGAAAGAGTGTGTGAGATAATTAAATATGGACAGTGTAGTATTTGCTATGCGATAATTTTTTTATTATTCCGTCATTAAGTGAACTCATACACAATATTTAAAAGTGAACGTAATATAGTACAATAATTCCGTGTACAAGGTCACATTCAGTTGTTCAAGGGTTGATTATATCGTCGCTAGCCCCTAGTGTCAAAAGTCAGTACTAACCGCCATTCGTATGTCGATGTTCTTAGTGATTTAGTTTCCATGAAATTGACCTTTCTTTTCGAAATAAAACCTAGAAGGTATAATTCACAGCCCATATGAATGTACAGTTAGGTCAAGTGACCCAAAATTAATATATCCTGAAAATTACAACATTCTGCTTAGTCTAGAAATCGAAATATTTAAGTAAATAAACAATACGTAATTTTTTAACAGAAGTCGGGCGATATGATGCTAGTTCTTCGCTTTGAAATTATATTAAATGTTCATTTCTTTCTTTGTGGCTGCAGAATAATTTCATTGTTGTCAGAATTTCGTAAACATTAAATATTATCGCAGATAATTCTATTTTCAGTGAACATACGTAGGATTTTTTTTTTCGTTCTTAATAAAGCTACCAGGTATTACATAGTATTGTGTGTGGTGAAAGAGTCTTGAGTTCGAGTGAGGTTGTCGTGCGGTGATCGAAATGGGAAATGTTTGTAGTGACTATAGATTTTAAAGTGTTATGATGAAATGTGTATATAGGCTGGGCGTAGATAGAGGAGACAGAGTGTTTGTAAAATATAGCGACGTAGTAAATGAAAAGGATGATGATATGAATATTATATGAATATTAATATGAATATGAATATGAAGTATATGAATATTGTAGTAAATGAATATAGAAGATAGGACACCCATACAGTTAAATATATATAGTAGCCCAGTGAATACTTCGCCACGTGTGGATATATATATATATTGAATAGATACGTGTAGCTACAAACATCTCGGGTTCTGACCCCTGCACCATAATATCACGCGAACCGGAGGGCGATATATAGTCGGACTATGGTAATACTTTGTAGTTTAATGTGTTATAATAATAATCAACCATAGTAATACCATCTGATAGCATGGGTAGCATCATATAATCGCTGACTAGACATATTGAATAATAAATTATGAAAAGACAGTAGTAGTTATACAACAGGGCTGTAGTGAATTATATTTTCTGGTCGGTTTTAAAAATAGAATATCCTGCTATGTGATTTTTTTTCTTCACGTCACCTACTCGGGCTAGCTTACAATGTTCATGGAGGCGACAGCTCTGACAGGGTTACAGAATCAAAACAATTAATTATTGAAATTTATTATCCCGTACCCGGGCATCGACCTCTCCCCCTTGAATATTTTCGTTTTTTTTTCTTAGTTTCCAAACTAGATAGTGATGGAAATTAATCGATGCCTCAGAATTTAGCGCATTCTGCGAAGGGGAGCTATCGGTGAGGTTTGGCAATAGAAATCACCGATCCAAAATTCAGTTTATTTAATTTTTTTTTTATTTTGGCAAATCACTAATTAGGGATATCTTAGCTATTACCCTAGTTTCATTACTGTCTTAGAACCTTCTTAGTTCTTCTGAGGGGTCGAATGTTTTTTTTCCTTACTTAGAGATTTCAAAATTGGGGACGCAGTTACCTGGTCCCTTCCCCCTCTCCTTTTATCCTGCTGGTCTGGGCCGGATACGGGGATCGGATTTCAATCTTACAAGCAAATTCTTGTGGGATTGGGATCTGATGGACACAGAACTTGCATCCTTGGCAGCAGGGCCTCCCTCCTAGTTTACGTATTTAAGTAAACTACCCTCTTTCGGCATATGTGAATATTTTTGGCTATGAGTTGTTATATATTTAAATTCGATCACTCTTCTGTGTAGTGAGTAGTACTTTAATCTTTCTCCTTTCGTTGGCGCCGCTTTCTCTCTCTTGTCTCTTTCTTCCTTCTTACTTCGAGATATTTTTTTTAATTTTTCAACCTTCCCCCCCACCCGATTTTGAACTTGTCGCTTACGATTTATTTAACGTACAACTCTGATCTGAAATTACCAGCTGAGACGTTGCAAGACACGATTCATGGATAAAGTAGATAGTGATTGGGTCCTCCATCACATTTTGACCTATCGCCGAAATGAACAAAGACTTCATATTTGACGACACTTCAATTACGTTCTTTCACCGTCGTCCCCTTAAGTTTTTTTTAATCCATTGGTCACTTTCCTTTTCTGTTTTGGTTTTTGTTTACCTTGTAGTTGACCTGGGCCCAGAAATTGTATTTTAGGTTATCTAGTTATATCTTTAGGAATGCTCTGTGTTACGTGCCTGCCTCACAAAGTTTTTTTTTATTATTTAAGCACGAATTGATTATATAAAAGTTGAAATTTATAGACGCGCGGTATCAGGTAAAAAATCATTTTTTTTTTCATATGTAATGTCGGAAGTCATTTGTTTTCTTGGACAATGTTTGCAACCTTTTCAAAAATTATTGTTGGGGTGATTAATTTAAATGTGTGCGCATTTATAATAAATATATATATAGAGAGAGAAATGAATACGTCGAAATGTATATGTACTTAGTATGTGAATATGATTTTAAAGTAAACGTATGATATTAAATGTATTATATGAATATATGTAAGAGCGCTCGTGTCTGTCCCCCCAAACGTGTATTGGTTGCTATAGTTTACCAGTAAGTTTTCCGACGAATATAAGAATGTAGATTTTGTCAAGAATACCGCCGTGCACTCAAGTAATTTTCCTTTTCTTCTGAATAGATGTAAATGATAACCTATGTAATTATTTGATGGCATGTATTAAAAAGTAACGGCAGGTCTAAACGTAACCCACATCATGATGAATATTATCCCTGAACTACCAACCTAAAACCATTGTGGAAAGTGCACCTTGAATCCTTCTCACCTGCATATGTATCCTGTGACTTGACCAGTTTTTTTTTTATCCTCAATTTAAACCATCATACTCCGTACACCTGTGGAAGATCGTTTTAAATCCGAACCATGTATACATATATACGAAAGTGATCCTAAGGAAAGGTCTCATGACGTGTCCCAGTGTTGAACAAATAACTTGAAATTATTCAATTAATAAGTTTGGAAATGGACTGTCTAAGAGGAGAAACATCCTCTGGCGAAAGTGATTTTTTCGAAATCCCTAGATGGGTATAAACGTCGCAGTGTGCGAGTGCAGATATAAACTGCTAAGAGTTACAAACTAAATATAGTCGATGAATGGTTCTTATAAACCAATAGTTATATATATATATATATATATATATATATATATATATATATATATATATATACAAACTAAGTTAAATGGAGCGAAATGTTTTGGACACTACGAGTAGTGCGTGATTTGTGATTTGAACGCTCAGAATTATTAATATTTTATTGCTCAATGTGAGGTAGAGACTCATATAAGTTTTAGTACACCTAAAAGTTTTTTTTCTTTTCTTTCCTCTTTGTCCAATTTTTTTTAAAAGTGAAATAAGTGTCTCCTTTGCGTATGTCGCAAATCATAATTTTGCTTTAGCATGCCTAAGATATAATACATGTAATTATTTTTTTTCTCTTTCCATTTGTCAATATGATTGAATATATAAAAATTTACTAAAATATAACTCTTTGTATTCTATTGATATATAACCAAGAACTTGTGCTTTTAATATTTTCTTCATAATTATTTGTTTTGTCTTTTCTTTTCACTATGGATGTAATAAATTATTTGTATCTTTGTAGTTAGTTGGTTTCCTTTAATCATATATACACTGTCCTGAGTGAGTGAGCGTGTGAATGCATGATAGATTTAATATAAGTAATTTTAGTGATATCATTTGTCATATTAACATCTGCAATATATGTGTCATGTTTTAATATATGTGTTAAGGTAAATAACCTAGGTCATGAAGGACCGCTACTAATGGTTTAAATCGGCTCTAGGAGTGAAACAAAAATAGCAGGATGAGCCTAAATACATTTTTCTTCCAGGAAGTTAAGACTCTTATTGATACGATATATAAATTTATATTGAGTTCATAAGTTTGATTTTTTTTTCTTTCTTGGCTAATTCATATGTGTGGTCGATCCTAGAGAACAGAGTTCAGATGCTGGATGGTTATCAATCACCGGTTGGAATAACAGTACAAAGAATGATTTCACTTTTCTCATTTCCAGGTCTAGGTCTGGGCAACCCCACGATCGTGGTGCCTGGAGCTAGGTCTGGGTGGTATGAGGGAACATGTGTCTATTCCGAAGCATTCCAAAATTGATTAGTCGTTAATAACATTTAGAATGATTCATCTTTCAAGGACTTTCTCGAATTCTTACTATATTTCCGGACTTATCCAGTAATCTGTTTCTTATTACAATACCCTATTTCTTTTTCTTTCTTCTTTTTCTACCTCCTTCTTTTACCCTTCTACTTTCTTCTCTTTCTTTTCTATTTTTGAATGAAAGAAAACGGAGTCATGACTGAGAGTAGTCGCTATTGGCACGGTCAATAAGTTGTTTCGATGAGTTTTCTTCGGGAGTCCGATATGGGATAATTAACAATGAGATGAGTATGCATTGAGGGACGAACAATAACAAGAAAGTTTATTGGAATTTACTTTATTCGAGAATAATCTGGATTTCAATTAGTAGGTGTTGTTTAGTAATCGCCCTCGTTCAAAGAGAATTAATTTTAGCGACTCCTCTACATTGCTCTTTTCTTCGTTTACTACTACTTTTTTTTTTACGTTTTCTTTGAGGCTGCAGCTTAATTATTATCTGGGGAACATTCGCGTAAGCATCCATGTGTCTAGTGGAGCTCGAGCAAAGCAACATAACTGCCGACGCGTATCGCACACTGCGTACACCCCTTCATGACGACCATGTTTCCTAACGGTAATTGCATTTTTCGACAAGATAATGTACCATGTCACAAGGCCAGGAGTGTGATAGAGTGTTTCGCGGAACGCAGGAGCGAGTTCCAAGTGATGTGCTGGCCCCCCAACTCGCCGGATCTGAACCCAATCGAATATATCTGGGATGTGATTGAACGTGACGTCAGGGCGCATCGCCCCCTTGCCGGAATTTACGGGAATTAATTAGGTGACCTGTGGTGTGTATATATGGTGCCAACTCTCTCCAGCGACCTACGAAGGATCATTGTGTGCATGCCAAGACGCGTCACCGTTGTTATCCGTTCCAAAGGTCGACATACTGATAATTAGGTAGGTAATCATATAGTCTGGCTGATGTGTGCGTATATTTTAATTCGTATATTTTGTCTCGACTCGAATTCGTGTCGAGACAGAAAAATATTTTCGAGTCCGGACATTTTCTCGAGACAGGCTTAAATCTCGACTCGACTCGTGCGCATCCTTATTTCCCACGGTCTGAAGCGATAAAATTTGCTTTTATCGATTTGACTTCCCCTACAAGGCACCTCTGCACATTGGAAGATCTTGTGGAAAATTCGTCAAAGAGTTGTAAGAAATACCGCTTACACCTGAACCTTCTTTGCTCCAATTCTATGTGGTAGACATCTCCATATTATTGAGTTTCGACTTTCGGACTTCTTATTAATTTACTGAAGAAATTGTGCTACACCTAAATATGATTAATCTAGTCGCTGAGTGAAACAATACCTCTTATTTAGAAACTAATAGCGTAAAACTGTTTCGCCAATTAACTAGTTTGGTTCATCACACCCAGTCACAAGATCACTAAGAGAAGGTAAATCTACATGGCGCAAGGATGATCAATTCTTATAAGGAGAGTTTAGATCTGGGGACAATTTTCCTCTTGAACACATTTATTTTTAACGTGATCTTATTTTATTTGTTGCGTTTAAAACAAATCATCCCATACCGTGAAAATATTGTTTTAATCAATATTTACTCGTGGAAACTTTGTACGGAATTGGCAATCGGTTCGTCCGTCTAGTTTCATTTTTGCAGAAGAATTAGCAAATCTTCGAAATAATTTATAATTAAAAACAATTTCTGCACACACACAAAAAAAGTGACTTAGTGGACAAAATTCTATAGTGGTGATCATAGTTTACCCATTTAGGGTATTGAAGAAGGTGACTAAGTTAGGATCAAATAAATTTCGATAATAAAGCTAAAGTATGCTCAGTAAGATATGAAAAGCAAGCTTAATAAATTGGAAAATCGGCAATAAAATATTTTTAAGTGGTACGATATTGCTTCAGATAAAGTAAAAAAAAAAAAAAAAAAAAGTGACAAAGTTTCGTAAAATTTACAGAGCAAATACGAATTCTGATTTTCAAAGAGGAACCTATAAAAAAAATCGGAATGTACGTGGACCTTACCTATAGCATGTGTATAGCATATGAGAACTTACTACTAAACAGGGAAGCTTCGTCAAATTTGTTCCAGTGAGCGGTCTGAAGTACCTTACTGGCAATAACGACATTGTCCAGCGGAGTTTGGAATAAAGGACACTGCAAATCATACAATGTTAGGATTTCAGAGAATCTTTTCCATATATAATAAGATAAAAATACGAATTGCAAAGTGTACTTCTTCAGTAAGCCATGACGAAGTGAAGTGTACAAAGTGCTACCAGAAGTTTTGCAAAGTTGTCTCAGACGTTAGGCATCATGTGTTTTTACGCTATTCCATATAGTGTTCTCGTAGTACCCTTTTTTATTTTTTTTTTTTTTTTAGTGTTTACCAACTGTCACTGGCACGACTCTTTCTTCCGGACGACCCCTTCACTGCTTCTCATGACCTATTGCTGTGCTCCTACCCTGATTTGAATAAACATTAAAGGTTTTTAGTGATTATCTAGCATAAGTTGGTTTGTGCCTTAAAGTTATTTCGTGTTTTGCGCACTGCAGTTCTATGCCATATGTACACACGCTGAATTTATACTCAGTCATTCTAAAGTCAATCTGCACCTATTAATGCAGACTTAAGAAATACTTGCCAAGGCAGTAAGATGCATTTGCTGCTAAGCTAAGTTCATTGTTCATGAATATTAGTACCTCCCAATAAAATGGAATAGCACGAAAAAATAATGATAAAGTTCAATACTAAATTAACAGACCCTAGGTTGGTCAAACTATCCAAACAATTTAATGCTTTTCTAGGTACCTTTACCGTATGTAGACGGAAATGTGCACGCTTTATTTCCTGCGGAACTTGTAAAGGGTCTTGGAGATATCTGACATTGTTTAGTAAGCAATAATAAGAAAAAATGGACAGAAAATGTCCTTGTTGCTTAAATACGTAAATGATACACCTTTACTATCAACATAAATCTAACATGGTTAAAACAGTGTAAACACTGGTGCTTAAACTTCCGTTCTTGGTATCCACATTATAAATATGCATTAATTATATTATGAAAAGATAGTTACTATAAACAAAGCAGAACCTGTTAATATAAAAGAAATAAGTAGGAAGGAACGAAGATACCACAATTAATGTTTGGGGTCAATTTTTCCGTTAAGGGGGTCCAGTGCCTTTGACACCACTTCTTTCCATTGATTTTCGTTTGATTACATAATATAACGTTATATTAGGTTAGGTTAGGTTAGGTTAGCTTAAGGGGGTCCAGTGTAGTTTTGGACCCCCTTAACGGAACATGACCATGTTTGGCATATTAGGCCAGAATGGGACAGTGGGACTCAAGTAAAATAATTATGTAGGTACCGGTACTCGACATACAAGGGAAGCATTTAAAAAGAATTACGAAGTGTGCAAGATTAGATTAAAAAGAAAGAAAGAAAAAGAACATTGAGAAATATCTAAATTTTTATTGTTGGCCTACTTACGGGTAAGTGCGCACAGAGTAAACACGATCAACAAGCAACCTCGTGATATTCTTTTTAGTAATTTAGGGATAAATTTTCAACGTGAATAATAATTCGAAAATGTAACATTGTGAATATCTCGGTGAGACTTTCACTATATCACAGAAAAGTCTTCGATAGACATCGTTGTCGTCTTACTTGTTAACAGTGCTTCTCTTTCTTCCTTTTTGTTTTCCATCGTAAGACATTTTAGTTATTATCAGCGTAGTAGGTACTACTGATCTGACTAATGCTTGATTTCAGTTTGCATTATAGGAAAATTTTAATTATGAGTCATTCCGAACAAGTCTTCGCAAAATCTGAAACTAGCAATTGAACGTAAAAGACTGCAAAAAGTCACTCTAATGCTGCAATGATGATTAAAGTAAACGAAAAATAGGAAAATATGCGATGCGTTAACGTAAACGGTTACGGAATGTGCCAGAATGTTATTTATGACTGATATTTAATAAAGTATTCCTAGTGTTATAATTGCTACTGAACAGATTCAAACACGTTTTACAAGAAATAATTCCCCCTCGACTTCATCTCCGCAAACTCCCATATAAGATCTCTCTTTCAATGGTCGAAACCCTCTCATGATTGATTACTAACCTTCCCAAGCCGCTTATTCTCCTGTTATTGAACACCTTAAATAGCTCTCCATCCTCTTTAAGACTGGGAATGACCTTTCGGCGGAAACGACGTTCACGAATAAAGTAAGAAATAAAGCAAGTTTGGTCCAAATTTCAGGATAACCTTGGGCAATAGCAGGGAAGAGGGGGGACATTTGTACACGGGGCACATAGGTACAAGGTAGATATTTTTCCACTGTGAAAAGGTAAATGGACAACAGTTTGGTGTTCACAACATTGGTGGCAAACGAACATCGTCAGGCAGAGTTGATGGATGGTCACAGCGTTCTTTTCTCTTTACGGAAAAAAAAACTTGATTTCTTAGAGCAAAAGTAAGTTTTCACTTACGTCATTGTAAGCTTACATTTGTAATAAGCACTGGATCTTTGAAAACTTATGTATGTTGCATGAAAGTGTAATTCTTTACAAATAATTTTATTTATGTTCAATTGCCCTGCGTGGAGTAAGTAATTTTTCAGTTATAGGAATTAATGATCCTGAAGTTCGGTTGTGGCACATTAGTACCCATGCGTGTGGGCTGAACTGGTACAGACAATGTGCCCCCACTACTCTGTACCAATCTACCCCTTCCATTTGTAATTATAAAGATAGACAACTCTTTCTGCATTTCCCATGTATCAAAGTTTTTATTGTGATTAACATCAAGTAGAAAAAAGTTACTAATAATATAGGCTAATCTCTTGTGTGATTGCTTGATTCCATAACCAAAGCATAAAAATAAATTAACCAAAATAATATGGAAAACTTTCCTAGTATTATATTTCCGACCTTCCGGAACTATAGGTATAGCCGATATACAAAAACTTTTGAATGGAAAATTGTTTAACCATTTAGGAGCATGATAGCAAAAATGTGGGTCATAACATGCGAGTGATTTTAATAGGCATATGTATAACAAAATCAACCTCAAATATATATTTGTACATGGACGCTAAAAGCCAGCGTATAGCAAGCGTCATAATTATTCGAACTTCAGTTGAGTCGATTTTGAGTTTAACGTCCCGTTCAGCAGTGAGGCTATATGAAACGTGGACTTACTGATTAACGGGGGCTACGAACCACTTGAGCTTCCGCCGGGAATAGAATCCGGGCCTCCCGCTAGAATTTTAGTAACCTATTTGCAAGTTATTAGACGAAGTTCTTGAAACTTTAATATTATAAAGGTAACCAAGAAAGTTCTGTCGCTTTTTGTGGAGGTCTGTGTTCAATTGGCCCTGACTCTGTGAGTTGAATGCAAATGGAGATATGGCGAAAGTCAGTTGTTGGTGTAGATACCAACATACTACCTGATTGTGGCCGTTCAGTTACACAGTAAACTTGCGTAATGACAGAGTGAAAATGGGACCTCCACAGAGAGATCTAAGGTCGAGTATGGGTACAAGTTCAAACTGGGGTCAAACGCCGCTCTAGCAAGTGAGAAAGTATGCTAGGCCTTTGGTGTGGTGTCGTGACTACGCGGACAGTGCAGCGGCGGTTTAATAAGTTTAAAGACGGCGACGATTCATTGGAAGACGCACCACGTGCCGGAAGACCAACATATGTACAAAATGAAGATCTTCAGGCAACAATTAAGGCGAACAGTGGCCAGACATGTAAGGAACTGCTACAATTCAGTGTGAGTGAAGAAATTGTTCGGCAGCACCTCCATCAACTTCGGAAGCACTACAAGTTGGGTCGATATGTTCCACATGATTGGATCCGGGCCAGAAAGCAACGCGAACAGATACCTGTGTTTCTTTGGTGTTTTGTCCGAGGAAGAAGGCATTTCTGGACAGAGTGTTGCGATATGATGAGAAGCGGGTCCTGTACGAAGTTCCACGGTGCTGTCATCATTGGTTAGCACCCCATGAACCGGCTCCAAAAAGCCGAAACCAGCACTGCAGCAAAAGAAGGTCCTCCTGTATGTTTGGTGGAATGCTCGTGGCATCGTGCATCGGGGACTTCTACCAGCTTGTCAGAGCATTAATGCAACTGTGTACTGTCAGCATTGAGCCGTGTTCACGAACAACTCAAAACTCTGGAGCCAGCACATCTGAATTGCAAAGCGGTCCTCCTGTTACAGAACAACGCTAAATCCCACGTGGCTCGGATGACCAGGGACACAATTCTACGCCTTGGATGGGAAACACTACTGCATCCGCCATTCTTCCCGCACATTGCACCATACGATTATCACCTGTTTTAACGCGATGGAATCCATCGCCTTCCAGAACGTTGGAAGAAGGTTGTCTATGCTGATGGAACTATTTTTGATCTTCCAGATACGTCTTCCAGATGACATATCGATGTACGAAGGTTGTGGGTGGAAAAGCGACAGAACTTTCTTGGTTACTTTTATCATAACAAAGCTACGTCTCCTTTGGAGACAAGGGGTACGCTCGAACCAAAAGTATAACAGTTGAGGAATGGAAGATTTGAAAATTTTGTAAAACGTACGTAGCCGGTCGATTATTTACTTATATTTTTCCTTGTTGAGACAGCCTCATTTATAGTACGTTTTTTTCTTTGTAAATAGCTTGCGGAACTTTTAAATTTTGATGAGAACACAAGGAAGCATTTGACATTTTATTTTTTTTTTAACAGGTTGATGTAGATATGTTGAATTACTAAAGATTCTTACAAATCTTCACGTTCCTTTTATGAAAAATGTTTTTATTTTGTATTTTTGTTGGTGTAAGTCCTTAAATCTAATGTTAAAATATATTTTTTGGAGTTTTTGGAAGTTGAATAGAATATTATATCTCAAAATATTTTATGAAAAAAATAAAACAAAAAATCACGTTATTTCTATTACCAAAAATCTGTGTGATATTTCACTTTGCTAGTACCAATCTGCCCCAAGCCAGTAACAATTTGCACCTACATGAGGAAGATTGGTACAGATTGCAGACCTTTCGTAAAATGTAATTTACTCCAGCTAGGACATTAGTAGAAGCAATATTGCACATGGTAAATATAGCTAAAGAATCACAGTTTAAGTACGAAAGAAATCATGTTTTTCAAGCTGACGATATCTTCTAAAATCTGGGATAGGTAAAAATCGTACCAATGTCCCCCCTCGCCCCTATTAAACTCGACGTGTAGTAATAATGCCAATTCAAGAACAGTGTTGATGTTTGAAATATGGTCCAGTGCGGAGGGAAATTAATTCCAATGGTAGCGACTGGCCAATGTCTTGCCTCTTTTGTATTTTTTCAGTCGTAACTAAAATTTCTTCGTCTCTGATAGGTTCGTAAGTACTGTCGGGAATATGATTGAAAATTCATCAAGAATTGCCTGTAACGATATAAAACGGTTCTCTATTTCATTGTACACCACACCTAGAAGTTTGTTTAAACATTAACCTTGAAGCAAGCCTCTGTGTCCGAAAATTGATGACCTATTATTTCATCGAAGTGTAGACTATTTTATTTTAAGGTTCAGGACGTCACATCTGCAATTCCTGCTGGTGTGGTCCCCTGTATGTCGGTGATGTACTTACTATTCTATGTGCCTGTATAAAAAACTGTGGATAACGTATATTAATTTAAAAAAGACTCTAACACATGAAGAAGTACACACATTTATATCAGAACATCTGTTAATACTAACGACATAGGTGATGGTAATACCATGGGCCACTAACCTGATTTCTAAATAAGGACTCAAACGCCACATTCAAATCTAAAATATTTGGCATTTATTTAGTTCGAACTTATATCCTTCAAAGCGGAATCCTTCTATAACATACCATGGCGAACTAATATCTACATCAGCCTGGGTAATGGCAGATGCTGCTTCTAATACTTTCAATTCCTCAATCCCCCAGACGTGTTGAGATAATAGCATTCAATAATAACGTCATAGTATGTAGATTCGGATAAATTCATATTATTTACTAACTGACTTGCGAATTCTTCATCTAAGGCAAACATAGAAATAAACAAGAGGTGGAGTTTAAGCAATTGGGGACCCTGAAGTCGATTTACTCAAACATAGTTTTAGTCATGTTACTCAACAACTCATAAATTGTCAATAAGAGTGAGATTATTAAATTTTCTGGAGTAAAATAATTATATTTTACATGATACTGGACTCACAGATACAATAATAAATTTAGAATGTTGGATAGAAATCTTGTAAAACTTACATAATATCTCTTTCTTGTGAATCGATAATCATTCATTCTACATTTTGTATTTTCCTTTTTTTTAACTAACAACAGCACATTCTATATGTATTTTTCTTCTTCTTCTCAAAAGGTTAAGTTATAATTTTAATAAAAAATATTTTAGGATTTGCTAAACATTCAATGGATTGGACATAATTATTGACAATAAGTAATCATTTATATTCTTAATAAAGGGTAATATTATTAAAATTAAATTGGTTATTTATTTCTAATAAAATCTAATTAAGTTCGATAGTATATTATGTTTTTATTATCGAAATAACCTCTGACAACTAATATTGAATAGGACTATTTGTTATTTCTCCGGAACGGAGCTATTAAAACAGATGTCAGTGATTTATTTATTTCTGTAACGAAAGAAACATAAAATTTGGTCCGTTACACGGAACAATATGCGTGATAATTATTGAAACGTTTGCCTTTATTGTACAGAGAATGTGTTACAATTCTTGATATTAGGATAAATAGTACTGTGTTTATATTTTTTATATTATGTTATCGTTATATCTGTGGTCATAGGTTCTGTTTTGTATGTACGGAGCTCTTCAAACTAGGGATGGGCACGAGTGTCGAATTCGAATCGAGTCAAAGATGATTTTCTCGAGTCGAGTCACAGTTTTTGATGTCGAGTTTGATAAATGGTTCGCTCGTTTAGCTGGTTTTGAAATCATGGCCTGATTAGATTGGAAAGCGAAAGCCATGAGAAATGTAAACAGTAATGTGGAATATTTTAGTGTTGATCATGAAAGGGGACACTGCTCGCATCTCGTCTCGTCTCGATAACGAGACAACAACATATTTTTATAATGAGACAGCCGCAAGTGTCGTGAGCACAATGACAATACAGGGTGCACCAAAGGTAGGTATACAGTCCAGTACTGATCGGCTCATGGCATTTTATATCATTTTCTTATTTTCCATACAGATATTAACTCAGTTTCTTCATTGTTTGTTCTTAATGCCTTTTTACTTATACCTGAAGCTTTGAACAGATCGAAGTAAATAAATGCATTATCTTAATAAATTAAAATGACATACTTGATCGATGCTGGTCTGTATACCTACTTTTGGGCCACTCTAACTGTGATTCTTAGCATCAAGTTTGAGACTTGCACGGTCGAATTTTTCAGCCCAACCCGAGTAGTGATATCAACTGGCTCGATCCAGTTCAACTGAGTGAACAGCTCGAGCCGGCTCGGTTGAATGAGCCATCGACTCGAGCCGGTTCGATTTGGGTGAGCAACCAGCTCGGCTCAGGTGAGCCATCGGCTCGAGCTGGCTAGATTGGAATGAGCCATCGGCTCGAGACGGCTCGCTTGAAGTGAAGCATCGGCTTGGTAGGGAGTGACATGTGAGCGGTCATTCTGGTCTCAGCTCTGTGATGAACAAAACGTTAGCCGATTCATTTAAACCAATTGCGGCATTAGGGTCGGCATAGATCATACAACACGATCAAATGGATCGAATTTTGTTCGCTAGAGGTCAGATATCGGTTTTAGGAACTTACTGTATATCCGGCTTAGTGGGTTTCTTGTATGTGGATTCTCGTTTAAAGAAATCCTTGGTTTGACTGTAAAGAAGACTATTACGAATTAAGTTCTTGTACAGTCAGGTGTAAATTTCCAACTCGATAAATTTCTTATATAACTATCTTGAAAAATAAACGGATTGAACCAGTGTTTAGTAGTTTACATTGGTTCAGGTGGGTGGGGCGATGGGCCCTTTGCCGCTCCTTTGGGTATGACCCTGGTACTCTAAATCGTCTCCTTAACTTTACAAGCTTTCTATACATACAGAAATTCGAATAAAAGAATAATAAATTTGGTCCTACTGCTTGTTAAAACTGAGACAAGCAAACTCGCCGAGAATACACCCGGGACCGCACATATAGAAGGCAAGTATATTCGCGGCAGCAAAGAGGCAGCATTACTTGACTGTGAATTGTATTAGTAAAACTATCAACTTGTGTAATTTGCGTCATATACTGTATATAATATTTCATGTTTCTGTCAAATTATGTTTTAATATCAATCAAATATTTTATCATTTTGTTTTTAATGTGACCATATTATTCAAAAACAATTATTTTGCCTGTAGTGCTGTGTACGTTAGCATAAGAAAGGACATTAAAAGCTTTTGAAAGCAAACTTTTGAGATCAGTTTCTGAGGGCTTGAGCCGACTCGGTTGGGTGAGCTGTTGGTTCGGTTCACTTCTCGGTCCGGCTAAGTAGTGAGCCGAGCCACTCGAGTCATTGACAACCCTAAACCCGGGACGATCAGTTTTGAACATGTTTGGCTGGCACCTTATAACTTATAACAATTTTTGGCTCGAGCCCGAATAGTTGCTCCTCCGGAATTCAAACCCAGAACCTCGTGAACGATGTCCTTCCTTGCCTCGTAGACTTCTCGACGACCGAAGTCGGCAGTTTACCAGTAAACAAATAATATATTTTTTAGTATTCAGATATGTTTATACATGTTCTAATATTATTATTTTTTGTATCATCGATAGTAATGACATTGTGTAGAGAAAAACTAAAAAAGTCGTTTCATAGCGTGTACGTGAAAAATAGAGAAACAAAAATTTACTTTCTTAACCAAGAGCACAAACGATTGTTCTCCGACAGAGTTGATATATCAAATTCATCTGGGCGCCTTTCCTGCACAGTCACAGGTATCCTAAAAGTACTCCGACATGTATATAACAAGTCAGGTAGCCACCATTTTCATTTTTCTTTCTCTTTGAATAGTCGGTATTGTGGGCATCTTACATTGTACAAGTTCGTTTAGGAGCGCGCGGTGGACATTTTTAAGTACAATATCTGTTCAAAATTTCTTTTGTTTTGGTTCACTTCTTACTTTTCGGGCGCCAAATTTCAATATTTTGGAGTGCATTCTTTTGCGCCTAGAAGGTTAGGTTAGGTTAGGTTTAGGTTATTTTAGGTTTAGGTTAGGTTAGGTTTAGGTTAGGTTAGGTTTAGGTTAGGTTAAGAATAGGTTAGGTTAGGTTAGGTTAGGTTAGGTTAGGTTAGGGTTAGGTTAGGGTAGGGTAGGTTAGGTTAGGTTAGGTTAGGTTAGGTTAGGTTAGGTTAGGGTTAGGTTAGGGTTAGGGTTAGGGTTAGGTTAGGGTTAGGTTAGGTTAGGTTAGGTTAGGTTAGGGTTAGGTTAGGTTAGGGTTAGGTTAGGGTTAGGTTAGGTTAGGTTAGGTTAGGGTTAGGTTAGGTTAGGGTTAGGTTAGGGTTAGGTTAGGTTAGGTTAGGTTAGGTTAGGTTAGGTTAGGTTAGGTTAGGTTAGGGTTAGGTTAGGTTAGGTTAGGGTTAGGTTAGGTTAGGTTAGGTTAGGTTAGGGTTAGGTTAGGTTAGGGTTAGGTTAGGTTAGGTTAGGTTAGGTTAGGTTAGGTTAGGTTAGGTTAGGTTAGGTTAGGTTAGGTTAGGTTAGGTTAGGTTAGGTTATGGTTAGGTTATGGTTAGGTTAGG